>NC_054469.1:16159881-16162381 GCF_017639515.1 Carcharodon carcharias | reverse complement strand
GGGTGTGTGTATGGGTGTGTGTGTGAGCATGTATGGGTTTGTGTGTTTGTGTGTATGGGTGTGTGTGTGTATGGGTGTGTGTGTGTGTGTGTAGGGGTTGGGTCATGTGTGTGTGAATGTGTTGGGGGGGGTGGGGATGGGGTGTGTGTGTGGGGGCGTGGGCTGTGTGTGTGTGTGGGTGTATGTGTGGGCGGGGTGGGGGGTGTGTGTGAGTGTGGGGGTGTGTGTGTGTGTGGGTGTGTGTGTGTGTGGGGGGGGCAGTGTGTGTGTGTAGGTGTGTGTGTGTGTGTGTGTGGGTGTGTGTGTGTGTGTGGGGGCGGTGTGTGTGTGTGTGGGGGCGGTGTGTGTGAGTGTGGGGGGGTGTGGGATGTGTGTGTGTGTGTGGGGGAGGGGTTGTGTGTGTGTGTGGGGCTGTGTGTGTGTGCAGGGGGGGTTGGTGTGTGTGTGTGGGGGGGTGGGGTGTGTGTGTGTGGGTGGTGGGGTGTGTGTGTCTGTGTGTGTGGGGTGGTTGGGGTGTGTGTGGGGGGGCCTGGGGTATGTGTGTGTGTGGGGTGGGGTGTGTGTGTGTGTGGGGTGGGGTGTTTGTGTGTGTGGAGTGGGGTGTGTGTGTGTGTGGAGTGGGGTATGTGTGTGTGGGGTGGTGTGTGTGTGTGTGTGGGGGGGGGTGGTGTGTGTGAATGTGTGTATGGGTGTGTGTGAGTGCATGTGTGTGAGTGCATGTGTGTGAGTGTGTGTGAGGGTGTGTGTTGGTGTGTGTGTGTGGGTGTGTGTGTATGGGTGTGTGTGTATGGGTGTGTGAGTGTGTGTGTGCGAGTGCGTGAGTGCGTCAGTGTGTATAGTCATGTGTGAGTGTGTGTATGGTCATGTGTGAGTGTGTGTATGCGTGTGTGAGTGTGTGTATGCATGTGTGTGTATGGGTGTGTCATTGTGTGTGTGTGGGTATGTCAGTGTGTGTGTGTGTGTGTATGGGTGTGTCAGTGAGTGTGTATGGGTTTGTCAGTGTGTGTGTGTGTGTGTGTGTATGGGTGTGTGAGTGTGTGTATGGGTGTGTGTGTGCATGGGTATGTGTGTGCATGGGTATGTGTGTGCATGGGTATGTGTGTGCATGGGTATGTGAGTGTGTGTGAGAGTGTGTGTGTATGGGTGTGTGAGTATGTGTGAGCGTGTGTGTGTGTGTATGGGTGTGTGTGTGTATGGGTGTGTGTGTGAGTGTGTGTATGGGTATGTAAGTGTGTGTGTGTATGTGAGAGTGTGTATGTGTATGGGTGTGTCTGTGGGTGTGTGAGTGCGTGTGTGAGTGTGCGTGTGTGAATGTATGTATGGGTGTGTGAGTGTATGTATGGGTGTGTGAGTGTATGTATGGGTGTGTGAGTGTATGTATGGGTGTGTGAATGTATGTATAGGTGTGTGAGTGTATGTATGGGTGTGTGAGTGTATGTATGGGTGTGTGAGTGTACGGGTGTGTGTGTGTGTGGGTGAGTGAGTGTGGGTGTGTGTGAGTGTGTGTGTATGGGTGTGTGTGAGTGTATGTGTATGGGTGTGTGTGTCTGGGTGTGTGTGTATGGGTGTGTGTGTATGGGTGTGTGTGTGTGGGTGTGTGTGTATGGGTGTGTGTGTATGGGTGTGTATGGGTGTGTATGGGTGTGTGTGTG
Source organism: Carcharodon carcharias (assembly GCF_017639515.1). Classification (NCBI taxonomy): domain Eukaryota; kingdom Metazoa; phylum Chordata; class Chondrichthyes; order Lamniformes; family Lamnidae; genus Carcharodon; species Carcharodon carcharias. The sequence continues at coordinate 16,160,729 of NC_054469.1, read as the reverse complement.
TGTGTGTGTGTGTTTGGGTGTGTGTGTGTGTGTGTGTGTGTATGGGTGTGTCTGTGTGTGTGTGTATGGGTGTGTGTGTGTGTGTGTACGTGTGTGTGTGTGTGTGTGTATGGGTGTGTGTGTGTGGAGGGTGTTGGGTGTGTGTGTGCATGTGGGGGGTGGGGTGTGAGTGTGTGTGCGTGTGGGGGGTGGGGTGTGTGTGTGTGTGGGGGGGGTGGGGTGTGTGTGTGTGTGGGGAGGGTGCGGTGTGTGTGTGTGTGGGGAGGGGTGCGGTGTGTGTGTGGGGGGGTGCGGTGTGTGTGTGGGGGGGTGCAGTGTGTGTGTGTGTGTGGGGGGGTGGGGTGTGTGTGGGGGGGTGGGGTGTGTGTGTGTGGGGTGGGGTGTGTGTGTGTGTGTGGAGGGGGTGGGGTGTGTGAGTGGGGGGGTGGTGGGGGGTTGGCGTGTGTGTGTGGGGGGTGGGCTGTGTGTGGGGTGGGCTGGGGTGTGTGTGTGTGGGGTGGGCTGTGTGTGGGTGGGCTTGGGTGTGTGCGTGTGGGGTGGGGTGTGTGAGTGTGGGGTGGGGTGTGTGCCTGTGGGGTGGGGTGTGTGAGTGTGGGGTGTGTGCACGTGGGGTGGGGTGTGTGAGTGTGGGGTGGGGTGTGTGCGTGTGGGGTGGGGTGTGTGAGTGTGTGTGGGTGGGGTGGGATGTGTGTGTGTGTGTGGGGTGGGGTGGGGTGTGTGTGTTTGTGTGTGTGGGGAGGGTGGGGTGTGTGTGTGGGGTTGGGCTGTGTGTGTGGGGGTGGGGTGTGTGTGTGTGGGTGGGGTGGGGTGTGTGTGTGGGGGTTGTGGGGTGTGTGTGTGTGCGCGTG
>NC_054469.1:16152381-16154881 GCF_017639515.1 Carcharodon carcharias | reverse complement strand
ATGGGTGTGTGTATGGATGTGTGTGTGTGTCTGTATGGGTGTGTGTGTGCGTGCGTGTACGGGTGTGCGTGTACGGGTGTGTGTGTACGGGTGTGTGTGTACGGGTGTGTGTGTACGGGTGTGTGTGTACGGGTGTGTGTGTATGGGTGTGTGTGTATGGGTGTGTGTGTGTGTTTGTACGGGTGTGTGTGTACGGGTGTGTGTACGGGTATGGGAGTGTGTGTACGGGTATGGGAGTGTGTGTACGGGTGTGTGTGTATGGGTGTGTGTGTGTGTGTGCATGGGTGTGTGTGTATGGGTGTGTGTGTGTATGGGTATGTGTGTGTGTGTGCATGGGTGTGTGTGTGCATGGGTGTGTATGAATGGGTGTGTGTGTGTGTATGGATGTGTGTGTGTGGGTGTGTGTGTATGGGTGTGTGTGTATGGGTGTGTGTGTGTGTATGGGAGTGTGTGTGTGTGTGCGTGAGTGTGTATGGGGTGTGTATATGTGTGTGTGTGTGTGGGTGGGTGTGTGTGGGTACAGGTGTTTGTACAGGTGTGTGTATGGGTGTGTGTATGGGTGTGTGTACGGGAGTTTGTATGGGTGTGTGTATGGGTGTGTGTATGGGTGTGTGCATGGGTGTGTGTGTATGGGTGTGTGTGTGTCTGTGTGTGTGTATGGGTGTGTGTATGGGTGTGTGTGTGTGTGGGTGTGCATGTGTGTACGGGTGTGTGTACGGGTGTGTGTACAGGTGTGTGTGTGTATGGGTGTGTGTGTGTGCGTGTATGGGTGTGTGTGTGTGTGTATGGGTGTGTGTGTGTATGGGTGTGTGTGTGTGTGTGTGTAGGGGTTGGGGCATGTGTGTGTGTATGTGTTGGGGGGGTGGGGATGGGGTGTGTGTGTGGGGGCGTGGGCTGTGTGTGTGTGTGTGTGGGTGTATGTTTGGGCGGAGTGGGGGGTGTGTGTGTGGGGGTGTGGGGTGTGTGTGCGTGGGGGGCGTGGGGTGTGTGGGGGCGGTGTGTGTGTGTGTGTGTTTGTGAGTGTGGGTGTGTGTGTGTGTGGGTGCGTGTGTGTGTGTGGGTGCGTGTGTGTGTGTGTGTAGGTGTGTGTGTGTGTGTGTGGGTGTGTGTGTGTGTGTGGGGGCGGTGTGTGTGTGTGTGTGGGGGGGGTGTGGGATGTGTGTGTGGGGGGGGTGGTGTGTGTGTGTGGCGGGGTGGGGTGTGTGTGTGTGGGTGAGTGAGTGTGTGTGTGTGAGTGTGTGTGTATGGGTGTGTGTGAGTGTATGTGTATGGGTGTGTGTGTCTGGGTGTGTGTGTATGGGTGTGTGTGTGTGGGTGTGTGTGTATGGGTGTGTATGGGTGTGTATGGGTGTGTGTGTGTGTGTTTGGGTGTGTGTGTGTGTGTGTGTGTGTGTGTGTATGGGTGTGTCTGTGTGTGTGTGTATGGGTGTGTGTGTGTGTGTGTACGTGTGTGTGTGTGTGTGTGTGTATGGGTGTGTGTGTGTGGAGGGTGTTGGGTGTGTGTGTGCATGTGGGGGGTGGGGTGTGAGTGTGTGTGCGTGTGGGGGGTGGGGTGTGTGTGTGTGTGGGGGGGTGGGGTGTGTGTGTGTGTGGGGAGGGTGCGGTGTGTGTGTGTGGGGAGGGGTGCGGTGTGTGTGTGGGGGGGTGCGGTGTGTGTGTGGGGGGGTGCAGTGTGTGTGTGTTGTGTGGGGGGGTGGGGGTGTGTGTGTGGGGGGGGCTGGGGTGTGTGTGTGGGGGGGTGGGGCTGTGTGTGGGGGGGGTGGGGTGTGTGTGTTGGGGGGTTGGGCTGTGTGTGGGGGGGCTGGGGTGTGTGTGTGGGGGGGTGGGGCTGTGTGGGGGGGGGTGGGGTGTGTGTGTGGGGGGGTGGAGGGGGGGTTGGGTGGTGTGTGTAGGGGGTGGCTGTGTGTGGGGGGCTGGTGGTGGGGTGTGTGTGGTGGGGGTGGGCTGTGTGTGGGGGGGGCTGGGGTGTGTGTGTGTGTGGGTGGTGGGGCCTGTGGGTGGGGGGCTGGGGTGTGTGTGTGTGGCGTGGGGTGTGTACGTGTGGGGTGGGTGTGTGCGTGTGGAGTGGGGTGTGTGAGTGTGTGTGTGTGGGGTGGGGGGTGTGTGTGTGTGTGTGTGTGTGTGGGGTGGGGTGGGGTATGTGTGTTTGTGTGTGTGGGGGTGGGGTGTGTGTGTGGGGTTGGGCTGTGTGTGTGGGGGTGGGGTGTGTGTGTGTGGGTGGGGTGGGTTGTGTGTGGGGGGGTTGTGGGGTGTGTGTGTGCGTGTGTGTGTGTGCGTGCGCGTGTGTGGGGGGTGGGGTGTGTGTTTGTGTGTGTGCGGGGGGTGTGTGTATGGGGGTGTGAGTGTGAGCGTGTGTGAGTGTGTATGGGTGTGTGTGGGTGTGTGTATGGGTGTGTGTGTGTGACTGTGTGTGTATGGGTGTGAGTGTGTGTATGGGTGTGTGTGAGTGTGTGTATGGGTGTGTGAGTGTGTGTATGGGTGTGTGAGTGTGTGAGTGTGT
>NC_054469.1:16144881-16147381 GCF_017639515.1 Carcharodon carcharias | reverse complement strand
GGGTGTGAGTGTACGGGTGTGAGTGTACGGGTGTGTGTACGAGTGTGTGTACAGGTGTGTGTGTATACGGGTGCATGTGTATACGGGTGTGCGTGAGTGTGTGAGTGTGTGTATATGAGTGTGTGTATGGGTGTGAGTGTGTGTATGGGTGTGTGTGTGTGTGTGTGCATGGGTGTGTGTGTGCGTGTGTGTGTGTGCATGGGTGTGTGTGTATGGGTGTGTGTGTATGGGTGCGTGTGTATGGGTGTGTGTGTGTGTATGGATGTGTGTGTGTGTATGGATGTGTGTGTGTGTATGGATGTGTGTGTGTGTATGGATGTGTGTGTATGGATGTGTGTGTACGGGTGTGTGTGTACGGGTGTGTGTATGTGTGTGTGTATGGGTGTGTGTATGGGTGTGTGTATGGGTGTGTGTATGGGTGTGTGTATGGGTGTGTGTATGGGTGTGTGTATGGGTGTGTGTGTGTGTGTGTGTGTGTATGGGTGTGTGTGTGTGTATGGGTGTGTGTATGGGTGTGTGTGTGTGTGGGTGTGCTTGTGTGTATGGGTGTGTACGGGTGTGTGTGTTTGGGTGTGCGTGTGGGAGTGTGTACGGGTGTGTGTACGGGTGTATATGGGTGTGTGTACGGGTGTGTGTATGGGTGTGTGTGTGTGCATGTATGGGTGTGTGTGTGTGTGTGTGTATGGGTGTGTGTGTGTGTGTGTGTGTAGGGGTTGGGGCATGTGTGTGTGTATGTGTTGGGGGGTGGGGATGGGGTGTGTGTGTGGGGGCGTGGGCTGTGTGTGTGTGTGTGGGTGTGGGTGTATGTGTGGGCGGGGTGGGGGGTGTGTGTGTGGGGGTGTGGGGTGTGTGTGCGTGGGGGGCGTGGGGTGTGTGTGTGTGGGGGCGGTGTGTGTGTGTGTGTGTGAGGGGGGTGTGGGATGTGTGTGTGTGTGGGGGGGTGTGGGTTGTGTGTGTGTGTGGGGTGGTGTGTGTGTGTGCAGGGGGTGTGGGTTGTGTGTGTGTGTGGGGGGGGTGTGGGTGTGTGTGTGGGGGGTTGGTGTGTATGTGTGGGGGGGTGGGGAGTGTGTGTGTGGGGGGGTGGTGTGTGTGTGTCTGTGTGTGTGGGGTGGTTGGGGTGTGTGTGTGGGGGGCTGGGATATGTGTGTGTGTGGGGTGGGGTATGTGTGTGTGTGGAATGGGGTGTGTGTGTGTGGGGTGGGGTGTGTGTGTGTGTGTGGGGTGTGTGTGTGTGTGTGGGGGGGGTGGGGTGTGTGTGTGTGTGCGCGGGGGGGGTGGGTTGTGTGTGTGTGTGCGCGGGGGGGGTGGGTTGTGTGTGTGTGTGCGGGGGGGTAGGTTGTGTGTGCGTGTGCGGAGGGGGTGGGTTGTGTGTGTGTGTGTGGGGGGGCTGTGGGATGTGAGTGTGTGTGTGGGGGGGTGTGGGTTGTGTGTGTGTGTGGGGTGGTGTGTGTGTGTGCAGGGGGGGTGGGTTGTGTGTGTGTGTGGGCGGGGTGTGGGTGTGTGTGTGGGGGGGTTGGTGTGTGTGTGTGGGGGGGTGGGGTATGTGTGTGGGGGGGTGGTGTGTGTGTGTGGAGTGGGGTGTGTGTGTGTGGAGTGGGGGGGGGTGTGTGTGGAGTGGGGGGTGTGTGTGTGGAGTGGGGGGTGTGTGTGTGTGTGTGTGTGTGATGGGGGGGGTGGGGTGTGTGAGTGTGTGTATGGGTGTGTGTTGGTGTGTGTGAGTGCATGTGTGTGAGTGTGTGTGAGGGTGTGTGTTGGTGTGTGTGTGTGGGTGTGTGTGTATGGGTGTGTGTGTATGGGTGTGTGTGTATGGGTGTGTGTGTATGGGTGTGTGTGTGTGTGTGAGTTTGCGATTGTGTGTGCGAGTGCGTGAGCGCGTGAGTGTGTATGGTCATGTGTGGGTGTGTGTATGGTCATGTGTGAGTGTGTGTATGGTCATGTGTGAGTGTGTGTATGCATGTGTGTGTATGGGTGTGTCATTGTGTGTGTATGGGTGTGTCAGTGTGTGTGTATGGGTGTGTCAGTGTGTGTGTGTGTGTGCATGGGTGTGTGAGTGTGTGTATTGGTGTGTGAGTGTGAGTATGGGTGTGTAAGTGTGTGTATGGGTATGTAAGTGTGTGTATGGGTATGTGAGTGTGTGTGAGAGTGTGTGTGTATGGGTGTGTGTGTGTGTGGGGTGGGCTGTGTGTGGGGGGGGTGGGGTGTGTGTGTGGGGGGGTGGAGGGGGGTTGGGGTGTGTGTGTTGGGGGTGGGCTGTGTGTGGGGGGGCTGGGGTGTGTGTGTGTGTGGGGTGGGCTGTGTGCGTGTGGGTGGGGTGTGTGAGTGTGTGTGTGTGGGGTGGGATGTGTACGTGTGGGGTGGGTTGTGTGCGTGTGGAGTGGTGTGTGTGAGTGTGGGGTGGGGTGTGTGCGTGTGGGTGGGGTGTGTGAGTGTGTGTGTGTGGGGTGGGATGTGTGTGTGTGTGTGTGTGGGGTGGGGTGGGGTATGTGTGTTTGTGAGTGTG
>NC_054469.1:16057381-16134881 GCF_017639515.1 Carcharodon carcharias | reverse complement strand
AAAAGCAGGACAAATCCAACCCGGCCAATTACTGCCCCATCAGCCTACTCTCGATTATCAGTAATGGAAGGGTCATCAGCAGTACTCTCAAGTGGCACTAGCTCAGCAATAACCTGCTCACTGATGCCCAGTTTGGATTCCGCCAGGGCCACTCAGCTCCTGACCTCATTGCAGCCTTGGTTCAAACATGGACAAAAGAGCTGAACTCCCGAGGTGAGGTGAGAGTGACTGCCCTTGACATCAAGGCAGTATTTGACCGAGTGTGGCATCAAGGAGCCCTAGCAAAACTGGAGTCAATGGGAATCAAGGGGAAAACTCTCCTGGTTGGAGTCATACCTAGCACAAAGGAAGATGGTTGTGGTTGTTGGAGGTCAGTCATCTCAGCTCCAGGACATCATTGCAGGAGTTCCTCAGGGTAGTTCCTTGGCCCAACCATCTTCAGCTGCTTCATCAATGACCTTCCTTCCATCATAAGGTCAGAAGTGGGGATGTTCACTGATGTTGCACAATGTTCAGCATCATTCACAACTCCTCAGATACTGAAGCAGTCCATGTCCAAATGCAGCAAGACCTGGACAATATCCAGGCTTGGGCTGACAAGTGGTAAATAACACAAGTGTCAAGCAATGACCATTTCCAACAAGAGAGAATCCAACCATCGCCCCTTGATGTTCAATGGCACTGAATCCCCCACTATCAACATACTGGGGGTTGCCATTGACCAGAAACTGAACTGCACTAGCCATATAAATACTGTGGCTACAAGAGCAGGTCAGAGGCCAGGAATTGTATGACGAGGAACTCACCTCCTGACTCCTCAAAACCTGTCCACCATCTACAAGGCACAAGTCAGGTGTGTGATGGAATACTCTCCACTTGCCTGGATGAGTGCAGCTCCCACAGCACTCAAGAAGCTTGACACTGTCCAGGACAAAGCATTTCACTTGATTGGCACCACATCCACAAACATTCACTCCCTCCAACACCGACGCACAGTAGCAGCAGTGTGTACCATCTACAAGATGCACTGCAGGAATCCACCATGGCTCCTTTGGCAGCACGTTCCAAACCCACGACCACTACCATCTAGAAGGACAAGGGCTATAGATAGATGGGAATACCACCACCTGGAAGTTCCCCTTCAAGTAACTCACCATCCTGACTTGGAAATATATCACCGTTCCTTCATTGTCACTGGGTCAAAATCCTGGAACTCCCTCCCTAACAGCACTGTGGGTGTACCTACACCACATGGACTGCAGCGGTTCAAGAAGGTAGCTCACCACCACCACCTTCTGGAGGGCAACTAGGGATGAGCAATAAATGCTGGCCCAGCCAGCGAAGCCCACATCCCGTGAATGAATAAAAAATAATCATGCACAAGGACCCTTTCTGCAGTCTTTCTCCATTTAAATAATATTCAGCTCCTCTATTCTTCCTGCCAAAGTACATAACCTCACATTTTCCCACATTATATACCATCTGCCAAGTTTTTGTCCACTCGCTAAACCTGTCTATATCCCTCTGTAGACTCTTTGTGTCACCCTCACTACTTGCCTTCCCACCTATTTTTGTATCATCGGCAAACTTTGCGATCGTACATTCATTTCTCTCATCCAAGTCATTAATATATATTGTAAATAATTGTGGCCCAAACACTGATCCCTGTGGCACTCCACTAGTTACAGGCTGCCATCCCGAAAATGCCCCCTTATCCTTACTCTCTGCCTTCTGTTGGTTAGCCAATCCTCTATCGATGCCTGTGGGCTTTCCATCACTGCCCCAGGGCAACTGCTATTCCTTCCTATTGCTTCCTGATCAATGAGAATAGCAGTAGAAGGCGAGGAATTTGGTGAAGAGTGGATCCTGATTCCCCACCATTTTACTCACACTTTTCCTGCTCATCTAACACTCAACTGCTTAACTCACAACAAGCTCCATTCACCGATCATCCCTGTCATCATTAACCTACATTAGCTCCTGGCCTGGCAACATTTCAATATCATAATTCCTATCCTTGTTTTCAAATCACTCCATGGCCTCACCCCCTTCCTATCTGTATAATCTCCTCCAGCCCCACAACCATCTGAGATATCTGCGCTCCTCCAATTCCAGTCCTTCTTGTCCATCCCTGATTTTCATTCCTCGTACGAACATATGAATTAGGAGCAGGAGTAGGCCACTCGGCCCCTCAAGCCTGTTCCGCCATTCAATAAGATCACGGCTGTTCTGGTTGTAACCTCAAACCCCCCATTCCTGCCCACTCCCGATAACCTTTCACCCCCTTGTTAATCAAAAATCTATCTAGCTCTGCCTTAAAAATCTTCAAAGACTCTGCTTCCATCACCTTTTGAGGAAGAAAGTTCCAAAGACTCACTACCCTCTGAGAGAAAAATATTCTCCTCATCTCTGTCTTAAATGGGTGACCCCTTATTTTTAAACAGTGACCCCTAGTTCTAGATTCTCCCACAAGAGGAAACATCCTCTCCATATCCACCCTGTCAAGACCCCTCAGGATCTTAAAGGTTTCAATTAAGTCACCTCTTACTCTTCTGAACTCCTTCATTTTTGGCAGCCCTGCTTTCAGCTGCCTCATCCCAAACTCTGGAATTTCTCTCCCTAACCTCGTCACTACTTTCTCTTCTGGTGTGATCCTAGACATTAAGTGCTGCTGTTCTTCCGCTTCCTTGTGTCCGCAATCGGGTCGGAAAATGGGCCAGTGGGGGTGCTGCCGGGTAGGGACCAGGCATTGACTGCCCTCCTTCTACCTCCGACGGGTTCAATGGCCATCCCCTACTCCTCCGCCAAGAAACCAGGTTCCCAGCCAGGTTCATTCCAGATTACCAGTAATGTATACTTTATATTCACAGTGCTTTAAAATGCCTGCTCCATACTTACAGCTCTTGCTTGTGGCAACCAGCTTCCAGCTCTGTTTACTTTTCCCTGAATCCACACCCAGGCTTAACCAATCAAGCACAGTGAGCATGAATAGTAATCAGACTCACATAATCAAACCAAGAACAATTGAACAAGTGAACAGTGCAGCTGGCAGCTTGCTCAGACAAAGGTATGCACTTGGAGTTAAGATGCAGACCAATGATTGTATAGGATTATGCATTTCGCGTTAGGACCCCGACTTTGGTGTCCAACAGGGGTCACGACCCCACAATGTGTGGAGAACAGTCATCCTGCAATAATTTTCCCTGAATTGACAATTAGAGACCACAGGTCAGGCTCACCTCCAATTAAGGATGGTGGGTGGGCTCTGGATGCTGAACAGCCAATAGGAGGTGCTGTAACTCACAAGCACATGAAGCCTGCAGTCCCAATAAGAGAGGAAGAGCCCTTCCATTTTGAGACCCTCTCTCCACCTGCTTTAAAATTTTCAACATTAAAAAACAGCCTCAGAGCTGATCCATCATTGCGGCTGCTGCTTTGTGGGGTGGGGGTGGGGGGGGTTGTGGGGTGGGTGGTGGGGGGTGTGGGGTGGGGGTGGTGGGGTGTGGGGTGGGGGTGGTGGGGGTTGTGGGGGTTGTGGGTGGGGTGTGGGGTGGGTGGTGTGGGGTTGTGGGGTGTGGGGTGGGGGTGGGGGTGGGGGGGTTGTGGGGTGGGTGGTGTGGGGTTGTGGGGTGGGGGGTGGTGTGGGGTGGGGGGTGGGGAGGGTTGCGGGGTGGGGTGTGGGGTGGGGGTGTGGGGTGTGGGGTTGGGGTGGGGGTGGGGGTGGGGTTGTGGGGTGTGGGGTTGGGGTGGGGGTGGGGGTGTGGGGTTGGGGTGGGGGGGGTTGTGGGGTGGGGGTGTGGGGTGGGGGTGGGGTGTGGGGGGGTTGTGAGGGGTGTGGGGTGGGGGTGGGGGGGGTTGTGGGGGGTGTGGGTGGGGGTGGTGTGGGGTGTGGGGTGGGTGGTGTGGGGTTGTGGGGTGTGGGGTGTGGGGTGGGTGGTGTGGGGTTGTGGGGTGTGGGGTGGGGGTGGGGGGGGTTGTGGGGTGGGTGGGGGGGGGTGTGGGGTGAGGGTGGGGGGGTGGGGGGGTTGTGGGGTGGGTGGTGGGGGTTGTGGGGTGGGGGGTGGGGGGGGTGGTGTGGGGTGGGGGGTGGGGAGGGGTGTGGATGTGGGGTGGGGGTGTGGGGTGGGAGTGGGGGGGGTTGTGGGGTGTGGGGTTGGGGTGGGGGTGGGGGTGGGCAGGGTTGTGGGGTGGGGGTGGGGTGGGGGGGCGGTGGGGGGTGGGGGTGTTGGTGGCAGGAGGCACACGTTCAGCAGGATATTGCAAAGACTGGGATAGGCTTCAGAAAGAATAAAGTGTTTCGTTTTCTCGCCCTTGGCTGGAAACAAAACATCTGGGCCCAGTTTCCAAGCGGGGCCTGCCGCTGTCAGGACTGTGCTGGAATCTACACTCGCAGGGCCGTTAGGTGGGATTAACTGGACAGCTCTTTCAAAGAGCTGGCAATGGCATGATGGGCTGAATGGGCTCCTTCATGATTCTGTCAACCTACCCTTGTGGCCTCTACCCACCTCCTCCCCTCCCCCACCATGCCTGTACACATCAGAAAGTTAGACAAGCTGGTAAGCACTCAGAGTGACAGGACATTGATCACGCTCTGCGTGTAGTCGCTGCAAACAGTTCCCTGGGTACTAAGGGCTTTCCGAATTGCTTTGTTTCTAAATAACACGCGTCTAAAAGACTCGGATTGAAAGCTACAATTCTACTGTGGTGCAACTAAGTAACATACACACATACGTGTGTGCACACACAGTCACGTGCAAGCACTCACACGCACACATGCACACACACCTGTCACTGGGCTGGTAATCCAGGGGCCCAGGCTAATGCTCTGGGGCCACGGGTTCAAATCCCACCGTGGCAGCTGATAGAATTTAAATTCAATTAATAAAATCTGGAATGTAAAGCTAGCCTCTGTAATGGTGACCATGCAGCTATCATCAACTGTCGTGAAAACACAAAAGGTTCACTAATTTCCTTTAGGGGAGGGAAATCTGCCATCCTTACCCAGTCTGCCCTACATGTGACTCCAGACACACAGCAATGTGGTTCACTCTTGACTGTCCTCTGATAAGGCCTAGCAAACCACTCAGTTCAAGGGCAATTAGGGATGGGCAATAAATGTTGGCCTAGCCAGCGGCGCCCGCATCCCACAAATGAATTTAAAAATCACGCAAATGTGCAGGCTCCTATTTAGGCCATAATAACAATGCAAAGCAACAGTGACTTCAGCATTGAAGTACCTCAGAAATTCATGACACATCCTCTGTTTCCCAGTCAGTGAATTGTCAGCCTTAAGGTTGTTAACTCTGGTTGTGCATATTCCTGGAGTTTTCATTGCCGGCCTCCATCAACTCTATCCAATCAACCAGCCTTACCGCTCCCTTCTCAAATATTTTTATAGCTGTCTGTATCGACAACACAGAAACAGGTTATTTGACACAACTGGACCATACATACAAACATACCAATTAGGAGCAGGAGTAGACCACTCAGCCCCTCGAGCCTGCTCCGCCATTCAATAAGATCATGGCTGACCTGAATGTAACCTCAACCCCATGTCCCCACCTACCCCCGGTGACCTTTCACCCCCTTGTTAATCAAGAATCTCTGCCTTAAAAATATTCAAAGACTCTGCTTCCATCGCCTTTTGGGGAAGAGAGTTCCAAAGACTCACAACCCTCTGAGAGGAAAAGAATTCTCCTCTTCTCTGTCTTAAATGAGCGACCCCTTATTTTTAAACAGTGACCCCTAGTTCTAGATTCTCCTACAAGTGGAAACATCCTCTCCACATCCACCCTGTCAAGACCTCTCAGGATCTTAAATGTTTCAATTAAGTCGCCTCTTGTTCTTCTGAAGTCCAGTGGATTCAAGCCTAACCTGTCCAGCCTTTCCTCATAAGACAATCCACCCATTCCTGGTATTAGTCCAGTAAACCTTTTCTGAACTGCTTCTAATGCACTTACATCTTTCTTTAAATAAGGAGACCAATACTGTACACAGTACTCCAGATGTGGTCTCACCAGTGCCCTGTACAACTGAAACATAGCCTCCCTACTTTTGTATTCAATTTTCCTCACAATAAACGATAACATTCTATTAGCTTTTCTAATTACCTGCTGTACCTGCATACTAACCTTTTGTGATTCATGTACTAGGACACCCAGATCCCTCTGAATCTCAGAGCTCTGCAATCTCTCATCATTTAGATAATAAGCTTCTTTTGATTTTTCTTGCCAAAATGAACAATTTCACATTTTCCCACATTAATCTCCATTTGCCAGATCTTTGCCCACTCACTTAACCTATCTATATCGCTTTGTAGTCTCCTTATGTCCTCTTCACAATTTAATTTCCTACCTATCTTTGTGTCATCAGCAAATTTAGCCACCATCCCTTTGGTCCCTTCATCCACGTCATTTATATAAATTGTAAAAAGTTGAGGCCCCAGCACTGATCCCTGTGGCATATCACGCATCACATCCTGCTAACCAGAAAAAGACCAGTTTATGCTAACTCTCTGCTTCCTGTTAGTTAGGCAATCTTCTATCCTTGCCAATATGTTACCCCCTACACCATGAGCTTTTATTTTCCACAATAGCCTTTGATGTGCCACTTTATCAAATGCCTTCTGGAAATCTAAGTAGAGCACATCCATCAGTTCCCCTTTATCCACAGCACATGTAACTCCTTCAAAGAACTCCAATAAATTGGTTAATCATGATTTCCCTTTCACAAAATTATGTTGACTCTGTCTGATTGCCTTGAATTTTTCTAAGTGCCCTGCTATAACATCTTTAATAATAACATCTAAAATTTTCCCTATGACAGATGTTAGGCTAACTGGCCTGCAGTTTCCCACTTTCTGTCTCCCTCCTTTTTTGAATAAAGGAGTTATATTTTCCATTTTCCAATCTGATGGGACCTTCCCTGCATATTGGGAAACTTAAAACCAAAGCATCAACTTTCTCACCAGCCACTTCTTTCAAAACCTTAGGGTGAAGCCCACCTGGACTTGGGGATTTGTCAGCCCACAGCCCCAACAATTTGCTCAATACCACTTCCCTGGTGATTGTAATTTTCCTGAGGTCCTCCCTCCTTCCCATTTCCTGACTTACAACTATTTCTAGGGTGTTACTTGTGTCCTCTACAGTGAAGACCAAAGCAAAATACCTGTTTAATTCATCCCCCTACTTTCCACTATCAGTTCCCCAGACGCACTCTCTATAGGACCAACACCCACTTTGTTAACTCTTTTCTTATTTAAATATCTGTGGAAACTCTTACTATCCGCCTTTATATTACTAGCTAGCTTTCTCTCATACTCTAATTTTCCCCTCCTTCTGTCATTCTTTGCTCTTCTTTATATTCTTTCCAAGCTTCTGACCTGCCACCCATCTTTATGTAATTATATGCTTTTTCTTTAAATTTGATACAGTCTTTAACTCCTTCAGTTAAACACTGATGGTGGGCCCTCCCCTTGGAAACGTGTCGGAGTTTACGCTCCAGACAAACCTCATCTCACCTTTTCACACTTGCTGAACAACCCTGAATGAGCTAATAACTACACTAACAACCAATTTAAGACAATCTGTCAAACTCATAATGTGGCTCACTTACGTTTGCCAGAAGGGCCTGCATTCATATACAGGGACTATTTTGAAGAAGAGCAGTTGTTTTATACCTTGTGTCCTGGCCAAAATTTATCCCTCAATCAACACCACGTACAAAAACAGATATCTGCTCATTGCCACACTGCTGTTTTTGGGAGCTTGCTGTGTGTGAATTGGATTCTGCAATTTCTGATAACAACAGTTCCTACACTTCAAAACTACATCATTTACTGCAAAGCACTTTGAGACATCCGGTGGTTGCGAAAATAAATGCAACTCTTTCCTTTTTCCTTTCCAAGAGCTGCTGAGCTCGGAGGACAATTGAGAATTTCAAAAACTGAGATCAATCGGATTTTTTAAAAAAAATTAAGTATCTAAAGGATCAGCGAACCAAGGCCAGAAAAAGATCAACCATCGTTTTATTGAATGTCAGAACAGCATGGAGGGGCTGAATGGCCCCCCCCGCTATTGCCAAGTCCCTAGCGTGGGCCAGTAGCAGCTCTAAGGAATGGCACGAGGCCCTGGAGGAACTCAACTGTGCTTTTCAATCACAGGCAGCTGGTGCTGTGGAAGAGGCTGTGATGCTTTGATGCTTTGACAGTTCCTTTTGTACATCGAACTAAACGCAATCAAGTGCACTACACAAATTTCTTTGACAGCTGAAAGCTTCCCTGAGCAAAGCCTTCCATTCATACTGCACTCTGCGAGAAGGTATTCATCATTCTGATACCAGCATAATGCACACAACATCTGACAAGAAGCTGTTCAGTGAGGTAAGTACTGACTAACAACCTTTGAAGACAAGAGAATAAAGAGACTCGCACTGCTATATGCATATATATTAAAACATATATATATAATTATATATATATATATATCCACTGCTGTTCTTTTTTATTATTAACTTACGGCATGTGGGCTTCGCTGGCTGGAACAGCATTTATTGTCCATCCCTAATTGCCCCTTGAGAAGGTGGTGGTGAGCTGCCTTCCCTCAGACCTTGAGCGAGACTAGTGTAGAAATTGCAGGGGCCCTGGCAGAAATATTTAAAATGTCCTTAGCCACGGGTGAGGTGCCGGAGGATTGGAGGGTAGCTCATGTTGTTCTGTTGTTTAAAAAAGGCTCCAAAAGTAAACCAGGTAATTACAGGCCAGTGAGCCTGACGTCAGTAGTAGGTAAATTATTGGAAGGTGTTCTGAGAGATCGAATATATAATTATTTGGACAGCCAAGAGCTGATTAAAGATAGTCAGCATGGCTTTGTGCGTGGTAGGTCGTGTTTAACGAACCTTGTAGAGTTTTTCGAGGAAATTACCAAGAAAGTAGACGAAGGAAAGGCTGTGGCTGTTGTCTATATGGACTTTAGTAAGGCCTTTGACAAGGTCCCACATGGGAGGTTAGTTCAGAAGGTTCAGACACTTGGTATCCATGGAGAGGTTGTAAACTGGATTCGAAATTGGCTGTGTGGGAGAAGACAGAGAGTGGTAGTGGATGATTGCTTCTCAGACTGGAGGTCTGTGACTAGTGGTGTGCCTCAGGGATCTGTGCTGAAACCATTGTTGTTTGTTGTCTATATCAATGATTTGGATGATAATGTGGTGAATTGGATCAGCAAGTTTGCTGATGACATTAAGATTGGAGGCGTTGTGGACAGTGAGGAAGGCTTTCAAAGCTTGCAGAGAGATCTGGACCAACTGGAAAAATGGGCCATAAAATGGCAGATGAAATTTAATGTGGAAAAGTGTGAGGTGTTGCATTTTGGAAGGACAAACCAAGGTAGGACATACACAGTAAATGGTAGGGCACTGAGGAGTGTGGAGGAACAAACGGATCTGGGAGTTCAGATACATAGTTCCCTGAAAGTGGCATCACAGGTAGACAAGGTTGTAAAGAAAGCTTTTGGCATACTGGCCTTCATAAATCAAAGTATTGAGTATAGGAGTTGGGATGTTATGGTGAGGTTGTATAAGACATTGGTGAGGCCAACTTTGGAGTATTGTGTGCAGTTCTGGTCACCTAACTACAGGAAGGATATCAGTAAGATTGAGAGAGTGCAGAGAAGATTTACTAGGATGTTGCCAGGTCTTAAGGAGTTGAGTTACAGGGAAAGATTAAACAGGTTAGGACTTTATTCCTTGGAGCGTAGAAGAATGAGGGGAGATATGATAGAAGTTTACAAAATTATGAGGGGTATAGACAGAGTAAATGAGAGTAGGCTCTTTCCACTTAGATTAGGAGAAATAAACATGAGAGGATATGACTTTAGGGTGAAAGGGGAAAGATTTAGGGGGAACATTAGGGGAACTTCTTCACTCAGAGAGTGGTGAGAGTGTGGAACGAGCTACCATCTGACGTGGTAAATGCGAGCTCACTCTTAGGTTTTAAGAATAAATTGAATAGATACATGGATGGGAGAGGTCTGGAGGGTTGTGGACTAGGTGCAGGTCAATGGGACTAGCGGAATAATATTTCGGCACAGACTAGAAGGCCCGAATGGCCTGTTTTCTGTGCTGTAGTGTTCTATGATTCTATGGTTCTTGAACCGCTACAATCCATGTGGTGTAGGTACACCCACAGTGCTGTTAGGGAGGGAGTTCCAGGATTTTGACCCAGTGACAGTGAAGGAACGGCGATATATTTCCAAGTCAGGATGGTGAGTGACTTGGAGGGGAACTTCCAGGTGGTGATGTCCCCGTCTATCTGCTGCCCTTGTCCTTCTAGATGGTGCCTGGTTGTGGGTATGGAAGGTGCTGTCTAAGGAGCCTGGGTTCTTCAAAATAGAGCCGGGGATCTTTCACATCCACCTTTGAAACCGGACAGAACCTTGGTTTAATCTCCCATCCAAAAGACAGCTCCTCTGGCAGCACAGCATTAGAATTACAGACTAGACGCTTGAGTCTCTGATGTGGGGTTTGAACCTATTATCGTCGCACTGTTGACACAGCCAAGATTGAAACAGTTGACAGAGGAAGCCCAACGCCCCTCGACCCTCTATGCCGTGTCACCAAGCGGGTTTCCCCCATTTATATCTTGAGAGATGGGATGGGGGTGGGGGTGGAGAGGGGGTGGGGAGAGGACACCATTGACTCTGGGAGCAGAAAAGGAGCGGACGAGCAAGGCTGAAGCTGGAAATTTTGACATGAGCTGGTCCGCACCCCCCCATCCCCCGACACCGCCCCCACCCCCCCCCCCCACCCCCCACCTCCCCGATCCCTTTAAGACCCCCAACCCATCTCTGCAAGGCTCATGTTGGCAGGGGCAGGATGGGGGTGGGAGGCTTGCTGATGCAATGACCAGCCGCCGCCTCGATGAGTTTAGACACACGGCTCGAGAAGCTCAACATCATCAAGGCTGAAGTGCTTCATTCATTCAGTGTCCCTGCCGCTGGACTTAACAACAACAACAACAACCTTCTTTCTTATAGTGCCGTTAGTGAAGTCAAAACACCCCATGGCGCACGCAAACAAAATATGACACCAGGCCACGCTCTTCGGACAGCTGACAGCCCGACAGTCTGTCAAAGGTCTCTGCACTGCTGCAGTATCTTCAGCTGCCAAAGTTCCTAATTCTGGAATTACCTCCCTAACCCTCTCCACCTCCATCTCCTTCTATAAGATGTGCCTTAAAACCTACCTCTTTGCCAGAGCTTTTGAGCACCTGTCCTGATACCTCCTTGCTCTATGGCTCTGTGCCAAACTTTGCCTGACAATTGCTCTTGTGAAGAACCTTGGGACATTGCGATATGTTAAAGGCTTTATATAACTGCAGTGTGATGCTGTTTGTTGAGTGTCTGCATGCCAAAGACCCCCCCCGAGTGTACTGCTTAGAAGTGCATTCCGCTTGCACAAACACACACAATCGACATGTTCGTTCGGATCATTAGGTGCCACAGGGTTTGATCCTATTTACAATCTATATTAATGACTTGGATTCAGGGGCAGAAGGTACGATAGCTAAATTAGCAGATGACACCAAAATAGGTGGAAAATAAGTTGCAATGAAGAAATAAGAAATTTACAAATGGATATGGACAGATTAGGTGAATGGGCCAAAATTTGGCAGATGGAGTTTAACGTTGATTAAGTGTGAGGTTATCCATTTTGGCTGGAAGAATAAAAAGGCGACTTATTTAAACGGAGAGAAAATTCAGAATGCTTCAGTGCAGAGGAATCTGGGTGTCCTTGTGCATGAATCACTGAAAGCTAGTATGCAAGTACAGCAGGTAATAAGGAAGGCAAATGGGATTTTGGCATTTATTGCTAAAGGAATAAGATATAAAAATAGGGAAGTGTTGTTGCAACTGTACAAGACATTGGTGAGACCGCACCTGGAGTACTATGCATAGTTTTGATCCCCTTACTTGAGGAAGGATGTAGTTGCACTGGAGACAGTTCAGAGGAGGTTTACTAGATTGATTCCAGAGGTGCAGGGCTTGTCAGGGATTGAGCAGTTTAGGCTTATACTCGCTAGAGTTTAGAAGGATGAGAGGAGATCTAATTGAGGTATATAAGATGCTAAAGGGGATAGACAAAGTAGACGTGGAGCAGATGTTTCTCCTTGTGGGGCATTCTAGATCAAGAGGCCATAGTTTTAGGCTGAGGGGTGGTAGATTTAAATCAGAGATGAGGAGGAATTACTTTTCTCAAAGGGTCGTGAATCCGTGGAATTAACTACCTCAGAGTGCAGTGGATGCCGGGACGCTGAATAAATTTGAGGAGGAGATAGACAGATTTTTAATTAGTAACAGGTTGAAAGGTTATGGGGAAAGTGGGAAATTGGAGTTGAGGCTGATATGAGATCAGCCATGATCGTAATGAAAGGCGGGACAGGCTCAAGGGGCTGAATTGCCTACTCCTGCTCCTAGTTCTTATGTTCTTATAATTATGAGGCAGGGCTCAGTCCCAGGGAAAGTACATATTGTTATCTATAAGGAAATTTTCATATTACCCTACTCTGCAGTGTCATGTTATCAGTGGCCAAATTAAGATTAAAGTGGCAGCGGCTGGACAGGGGGGTGCATAAATTACAGATCTTTGCATGCAAATATGACTCCAATAACAACCAGTCGGATTTAATTAATAAAGATTTGAAATGATTCCTCTTGTTTAAAATTGTCCCTATTAGCAAGCTTAATTCAAATTCGCTACACATGTGCACTGTCTCCTTATGAAGTTGACAGATATTGGTGTTGAGTTTTAGATCTTTGATATTCATGGACAGGGTTACATGCATAAAATTTACATCACAAAGTAGGTCATTTGGCCCAACTGTGCTGCACATGAACCTCCTCCCAACTTAAATCTTCTCACCCTCTCTGTATAACCAGCTCCCCCTTTCTCCCTTGTGTGTTTATCCAGCTTCCCCTTAAATGCCCCCCTGTCATTTATCCTAATTACTCCATATGGTCACAAGTTCCATATTCTCTGGGTAAAGGGCCTTCTCCTGGAGACCTTTGGTATCTCTTAAGAATCTGTACAACCACCAGAAAGAAAACAAGGACAAATTAATGAATGAATTAATTCAGGAAATTAAGGGATACGGTGATAGGGTGGAGTTGTGACAGAACATCAGCCATGATGCAGTGAATGCTTGAACAGACTGGATGAGCTGGATGTCCGACTTCTACTCCAAAGTCTTATACTTTTTTTGTTCAAAAGATTATCGATGGTTTAAAATAATTCACTTTAATTGATGCTTGTGCCTTCCCTGTTAGGGGAATGGAATCTCTTTTTGCATGTTTCATGAATATTACGGGGAGACAATGGCATAGTGGTTTTGTCGCTGGACTAGTAATCCAGAGAACTGGGGTAAAGCTCTGGGGACCCGAGTTTAAATCATGCCACAGCAGGTAGTCGAATTTGAATCCAATTGAAATCTGGAATTAAAAGGCTACTGATGACCATGAAACCATTGTTGATTGTTGTAAAAATCCATCTGGTTAACTAATGTCCTTTAGTTAATTAGACTAATGTCCTTTAGTTAATTAGACTAATGTCCTTTAGGACATTATCCCACATCCAATGAATAAAAGAATGTATTAATCCCACTTCTTCCACTCCTCTAATAATCCCCTTAACCTGTTAATTGTTCCTCCACTGGCTGGAGTCATACCCAGCACAAAGGAAGATGGTTGTGGTTGTTGGAGGTCAGTCATCTCAGCTCCAGGACATCACCACAGGATTTCCTCAGGGTATTGTCCTCAGCCCAACCATCTTCAGCTGCTTCATCAATGACCTTCCTTCCATCATGAGGTCGGAAGCGGGGATGTTCGCTGATGATTGCACAATGTTCAACTCTATTCACAACTCCTCAGATACTGTCCAAATGCAGCAAGACCTGGACAATATCCAGACCTGGGCAGACAAGTGGCAAGTAACATTCGTGCCACACAAGTGTCAGGAAATGACCATCTCCAACAAGAGAGAATCTAATCATCGCCCCTTGACATTCAATGGCCATCATTGAATCCCCCACTATCAACATCCCAGGGGTTACCATTGACCAGAAACTGAACTGGACTAGCCATATAAATACTATGGCTACAAGAGCAGGTCAGAGGCTAGGAATCGTGCGACGAGTAACTCACCTCCTGACTCCCCAAAGCCTGTCCACCGTCTACAAGACTCAAGTCAGGAGTGTGATGGAATAATCTCCAATTGCCTGGATGAGTGCAGCTTCAACAACACTCAAGAAGCTCGACACCATCCAGGACAAAGCAGCGCGCCTGATTGGCACCACATCCACAAACAATCACTCCCCCCATCACCGACGCACAGTAGCAGCAGTATCCACCATTTACAGGATGCACCGTGCAAACTCAGCAAGGCTCCTTAGACAGCACCTTCCAAACCCACATCCACTACCATCTAGAAAGGACAAGGGCAGTAGATACATGAGAACACCACCACCTGGAAGTTCCGCTCAAAGTCACTCACCGTTCTGACTTGGAAATATATCGTCGTTCCTTCACTGTCGCTGGATCAAAATCCTGGAACTCCCTTCCTAACAACACTGTGGGTGTACCTACACCACATGGTCTGCAGCGGTTCAAGTAGGCAGCTCACCACCTGCGTCTCGAGGGCAATTAGGGATGGGCAATAAATGCTGACCCAGCCAGCAATGCTTACAGCAAAGTTATGTTATATTTGATTGTATGCAGGTGGTTGGTATTAATGGGGGATTCGCTTGTGTCTCTAGAACTAGGAACAGACTGAAACTATGGGCTGAATTTTATATGCCCCCAGTGGGCATTCTTCCCATGGAGGGGGCACATAAAATGGGGTGGGCGCCCAAGGGTTCACCCCCAGGGGGCAGGTGGGCGCTGGAGTCTGCAGTCCACCCACCATATTAAACTGAGCAATTAAGGGTCAATTAGGCTTGTTATCCAGTGTATTGACCCTAATAATATGTTGCCTACACCATAAAATGCTGGTTGTGGGCAGGAGGGCAGGAATGGGAAATCCAATTTCTAACCTGAAATGGTTAAAGGCCAGGCAGGAAGAGTGGAGGGGCGGGGGGGGGGGGGGTCACTCTTCAGGGGCTGCCCTTTGCCAATCACAGACACCCCCCTTAGACTGAACCCACTGACTTCGTTCCTACCCACTCCCTCTCTTAAACCCACCCTCTGCCCCCCAGAGCCCCTGTTCCTAACATTCCCAACCCCTCCCCCCCAGCCATAGACCCGGACTGACCTTCTCCGGGGATCGGAGGCCTTTGGGCTCCCCTCCTTACCCACAGTTCCAGCAGCTGCCACTGATGCCTTCCTGATGCTGCGGGGACTGATCGAGCTGCTGGCTAGAGGGCGGGCCTTCTGCCCCAGTGAGGGGTGGAAGCCCCAGTCAGCCCACATTAATGAGGCCCGCAGCACTTTATTGCTGCAGCTCTGCTCGGCTTGTCTGCTGTCCTTGTCCTTCTAGACGGTTTGGAAGGTGCTGTCTAAAGAGCCTTGGTGAATTCCTGCAGTGCATCTTGTAAATGGTGCACACACGGCTGCTATTGTGCGTTGGTATTGGAGGGAGTGAATGTTTGTGGATGTGGTGCCAATCAGGCGGGCTGCTTTGTCCTGGACTGTGTCCAGCTGCACTCATCCAGGCAAGTGGGGAGTATTCCATCACCCTCCTGACTTGTGCCTTGTGGATGGTGGACAGGCTTTGGGGAGTCAGGGGGTGTGTCACCTGCTGCACAATTCCTAGCCTCTGACCTGTTCTTGTAGCCACAGTATTTATATGGCTAGTCCAGTTCAGTTTCTGGTCAATGGTAATCCCCAGGATGTTGATAGTGGGGGATTCAGTGATGGCAATGCTATTGAACATCAAGGGGCGATGGTTGGATTCTCTCTTGTTGGAGATGGTCATTGCCTGGCATTTGTGTGGCACGAATGTTACTTGCCACTTGTCAGCCCAAGGCTCGAGATAAGTTAAGGAGATAAGAAAACAGACAGGGGGCTATTGGACAGATGTTGACAGACTTCCTGAGGCCAAAAGGGTGAGATAACAGGGAACATCTGCAAGCTTGAGTAGACCAGTCCATTAATTAGGTTTTCTGATGAATATGTTAAAGTAATTGAAGGTTGCACCAAGCAGAAATGTGATAACTAAAAGCTATAAATTTGTTACACAGGCTTTGTATCAGAGAGAGAGACCCTGAAAACCAATCAGCGTGCAACTCTCCTAGCATATGCTTGAATTAAAATTGAATTAAAATGAACCTCACAGACACAGGGTGGCTGATTTATTGTTTTTACCACCACACAGGGGTGGTCATTTCCACCAGGGGCACCTCTTTGTGGGTACTGGAGTGCCAAGAAGGAGAGCCGCACCCCCCTCAGAGCCACTTAAATTGCTCGACTGGGCTCCTGGCAGCTAACACCTTTCCTGCCACTGGCAAAGTGACATGGTGCTGGGCACCTCCTCCAACGCCTTCCCCTGCCATTTTGCTGGCCTACCCACCTCCAGAGGCAGCCTGGTAAAATTTCAGCCAGTCAACCTGGGAAACTGTGGCAACGAGGTCTTTTCTAAATGGGGAACTGCTACAAACAGCGGGACAGAATTTTATGTTCCCCCATTGGTGGGCTTGCAGGCAGGGCGAGGTGAGCCTGTAAAAGTCCTTGATTTCCATCAATCTCTCTCTCCCCACCCCTCTCTGCAATTTTACAGTGGGGCAGCGGAGGCCTAGAACAGCCGGCCTCAATTAAGGCCCTTAAGCTGCCAATTCTTGGTCAATTTTCAAGCCGGTGGGGGGGGTTTAAGGACAGAGCGAAGCCCGAAAAGTGACCCCGCTCAGGCCTTGGGCAGGAAGGCAGGAGGGCACCTCCATCAACAGGCCCAATTCAACATTGGGTGTGTCCTCCTCACAGGTTCTGCCCTCGTCCTCCTGTCAATGATCCCTCCCTCCCTACCCAGGGCTTCTCCACCAATACCCCCAACCCCTTCTGCCCAGACCACCTCCCTGGCCTCACCTCCCCTCCCTACCCTGAGACTCCAACACTTACCTGGCCCTGGATGCCCAGAACCTAAACTTTGGGGACTGCTTGCAGTCCCAGTCCTGTCCACTGCAGCTTATGGTGCTGCTGGGACTAGTCACAGAAGTCATAGAATCACTGTGGCACTGAAGAAGGCCATTCGGACCATTGAGTCCAGGCCAGCTCTCTGTAATATAAACTTCCCGAGTATATAGAAGGTTAAGGGGTGATTTGGCCAGATAAAGTAGATTCTACTAGTTGGGGATTTTAGGAATGGGGGCATTGTCCCATTCCCCCGTTCTATCACCATAACCTTGTAAGTTTACTTCACTCAAGTGCCCATCCAGTTTTCTTTTGAAATCATTCATCATCTCTTTTAAAGAGCTGCTAGCCAATCAGATTGGCCAGCAGCTCTCTGAGGTAGGTCCTTCTCCCGAGTGAGGGGCAGAAGTCCCACCTCCAGCCATTTAACCTTGCTGGGAATGGTAAATGGCTGTGGGGCACCCAGTATTTGTGGTGATACAGGTGACGAGTTGGGAGACCCCACCATCCAAACAAACCTGGTTATGGGTTTTCAAAGAGACTTGGGAATCCAAGTAAATAGAGCAGTAAAATGGCACCAACAGTAGCAACAATAATCAAAAAGGCCATTGGAATGATGGTCTTTATATCAAGGGGACTAGAATATAAGAGGGTAGAAGCCATGCTTCAGCTATACTAAGCCCTTTTGGACCACACCTGGAGTACTGTAAGCAGTTCTGAGCACCACACCTTAGGAAGGATGCATCTGCCTTGGAGGGGAGTAGGTTTGCTAAAATGATACCAGTTCTCCAAGTTACAAGGAGATGTTATATAAACTAGGATTGCATTCCCACGTATACAGAAGGTTAAGGGGTGATTTGACCAAAGTTTTCAAGATATGAAGGGGACCAGATAAGGTAGATTCTACTAGTTGGAGATTTTAGGGATGGGGGCATTATCTAAAACTTAGAGTGAGACCTTTCAGGAATGAAATTAGGAAACAATTATTCACATTTAAGAGTTTGGAGTTTGAAGCTCTCCTTTGCAAATTACAACTGTTGCTAGATTAATTGTAAATTCTAAATCTGAGGTTGGTAGATTTTTGTTAACCAAAGGTATTAAGGGACATGGACAAAGGCAGGAATATGGAGTGAGGTCACAGATCAACTGTGATCTCATTGATTGGAGGAATAAGATGGAGAGGATCAATGGCCTCCTCCTGTTCCTATGTTCAGATCTGTGTCAAACAATCTCCCCCACCCACTTTCAACTGTTATCAAGAAGTCAAAGGAGCATCCCTTACAAGGAGGCCATTAAAATAACCCCGACAGAAACCTTTTTAGTTATGTGTCTGTGGAGTTGGCAGGAATCACGGTAAGGCCCTGATTCCTCATCATTCCAGGACTTTTCCTCCTCCCTGCTATTCCCCTCCTACCATTCTCACCCACCATACACCACCCACCCGCTCCCAACAAAGCCGCCCTCCAAAACCTATCTGTAGGAGTGTTTCAACATGATGTTGGCCGGACCTCATCAGGTCCTGACTAGTGAATTGATTCAGGCCGTCAGTTTGGCCCCTGTAATTTGCCACTTCTGTTCAAATGAAACCTGTGCCCTCCAATGCTTGAATATCTCCCTAATGATTTGTTGACCAGAATGGGACGCAGTCCTCAAGGTGCGCCTGATCAGAATGCAGTGTGGTTTTCTCATAACTTCCTCCACACATTCTCCTGTCTTGACAACGTAAAGGAAAGAATTTGCATTTCTACCACACTTATCACGACCTCAGGATGTCGCAAAGCACTTCACAGCCAAGATAGTACCTTTGAAGAGGTTATTGTTGTAATGTAAGAGGTAGTGGCTTTGGGACCCTTTACCTCCACCCAAGAGGATAGGCAGGGTCTCGGGTTAAAGTTGCACCTGAAATATGGCACCTCACCTGTCATCTTCTCAGGAGACACTGAAATAAGAGAACACAACTGTACAAAGCGCTGTCCAGCTCTGTGGTGCTGAAAGTTAGTGGGTGCACCCACCACCTTACCTTGTTACAGACAGCCACCTATATTTGGCAGTTGGCCATAACCATTTCTGAAAACCATAGAGGTTAATGACAAAGGTGCCACTTTAATGTGTTGCTATGATCCCTGTAGAGACCGATAACTTTCAGAAAGAGATATAAATTTCCTAGTGACCAACTCGAAGGATCACATGACAAGATTTCACATTTTAAGTCTTTTACTGTAACAAACTAAAAGCAACTTTGACTAAACATTACTCAGCAGGCAAACAATACACTAAATTACAGAACATGTATTCGCATACCTTTAACTTCTGAACACTACAGAAAACCCCATGTCACATTTAAATGTCATACCACCCTCTCCATAGAAATGGAGTCTTAAGTTTAAAGTCCAATGTCTCCGGGCATTACAGGATCTCTTGGCCCTGCTTTGCCAAGTCCTTCGTCCTTTGAGCGTAATTGAATGGATTATCTGATTACCGTTTCTCCTGGTGATTCTGTGGTTCTAACAATCATTGTCCCCTTGAACATGGATTCCGTCCTTGGCCTATCATGGATCACCATCTCTTTTCTTGGTGATTAACCCCCAAAACAGTCCTCTTCCTCTGCTTGATAAGGCAGCACCTGTTGTGTGTTCTCTTTTCCCAACTTCTCCAGCCTCTGCCTGACTCTGAGGGCCTGTGATTCTGCAGCAGTAAGGCCAGCTGCCTTTCCCTTTGTCACCAAGTATTAAAGCTCATACCTGACTTTGAGTAAGGCTTGACCTGGGTCCCTGTCTCTATGACAACCTGGTCACATGGGCTTATTGCCAGGCAGAATTCAGCACATTCTCACACCATTCCCCACCACCCCGCCTCATTCCAGGACATTCTGTTTACCCTTAAATTAAAAGAGACAATTTAAAACATAACCATCTTAGAAAATCTAGCAATTATATGAATGTTAAAAGCACTGAGTATTTTGCTCCATTCAAGACTCACTGATTTACAAGCTCTGCTGATTTTACATCTCCAAAAACAGAAGTGCCTTTGTGACCTCAGGGAATCCCAAAGTGATTTCCAGCCGATAAGCTGCATTTACTGTTTAAACTTAGGAAATGCTGCAGCCAATTCGTGTATGGAAAGATTACACAAGCAACAATGTGATCATGGTCTGATAATCTATTCTTAGTGAAGTTGTTTGACAGATAAGTATTAGCTCAGGACACCAGGGAGAGAACCCCCTTCTCTTCCTCAGAAAGTGTCACCAGCTGATAAGGCAGATGGGGCCTCAGTTTAGCATCTCACCAGAAAGACGCCAGCGTTGACAGTGAGGCACCCCTTCAGCATTGCACTGAAGTGTCAGGCAGGATTATAGGACCGTAGGCCAAGATTTTACAGTTGGCCTGCAGGGGCAGGCCTGACACGCCAACATCATCGTGCGTCATTTTACACACCTGCGTGTCTGCATCACCCCTCTCCTTAGTGAAGACAGAGACAAAATACTCATTGAGAACCCGCCCACATCTTCTGCATTGACCCACAAGTTACCATGTACACCTATGACAGGCCGGACCTTTTCCTTCGTTAATCTCTTGCTCTTAACGTACTGGTAAAACACTTCAGGATTTTCTTTGATTTTACCTGCCAATATTTTTTAATATCCTCACTTTGCTTTCCTAATTTCTATTTTTACTTCACCCCTGTACTTTCTGTATTCCTCTAGGCTTTCTATAGTATTAAGTCTTTTGTGACTGTCATAAGCTTTCTGTTTCTGCTTTATCTTGGCCTGTAGGCTTCTGGATAGCCGGGGGCTTTAGATTTGGTAGTACCATCCTCTTTCTTTGTGGGGACAAGTCTACACTGTACCCATAGAATCTCGCCTTTGAATACCTCCCACTGACCTAACACAGTTTTTCTTTCTAATATCTGTATCCAGTCCATTCTCACCAGCTCATCTCCCAGCTTTGTAAAATCTGTCTTCCCCCAATTTAGAACTTTTACTCCTGTTCTATCTTTGTCCTTTTCCATAATAATGTGAAATTTAATTATATTATGGTCATTATCTCCAAAACCGTCCCCCACTGCTACTTCATCCACTTGCCCAGCTTCATTTCCTAAGACTAAATCTAGAATTGTGCCCCCTCTCGTTGGGCTTGTTACGTGCTGGCTAAAAAAGTTCTCTTGTATACAGTTCAAGAATTTTGCACCCTCTGTGCCCTTCACACTGTTCGTATCCCAATTGATATTAGGGTAGTTGAAGTCCTCAACAATTACTGCCCTATTGTTTTTGCACTCAGAAATCTGTCGACATATTTGTCCTTCTAACTTCCTTCCACTATTTGGGGGTCTATAATACAATCCTAGCAGTGTGGCTGCCCCTTATTTATTTCTGAGCTCAACCCAAATGCCTCATTTGATGCTTCATTTAGTATATCATCCCTCCTCACAGCTGTAATTGATTCTTTATCCAATAATGCTACTTCACCACCTTTTTTATCCCCCTCTCTATCCTGCCTGAAAACTCTATATCCAGGGATGTTGAGCTGCTATTTTTTGCCTCTCCTCAAGCCAGGTTTCCATTATAGTGATGATATGTTGTCCTGTGTCTATCTGCACCCTCAGCTCATCGGCTTCATTTACTATGCTCCTTGCATTTACATATATACTTCTTAACACTGCCAAATTCCTGTGCTGTACACTTGTTAAACTGTGATGCTTCTGTCTTTCAGAGTCACCCACTAATTCCCCATCTCCCATTCCCTGCTCTGAGTTTACCCTCAGGTTCCCATCTCCCTGCCAATCTAGTTTAAACTACCCCCCAACGACATGAACAAATCTCTCTGTGAGGATATTCGTCCCAGTCCTGTTCAGGTGTTGACCATCCTGCTTGTACAGGCTTGCTGCAATGCAATGTGTGGAGGCAGATGTGTCCCCAAATTCCTCACCCAGATCCACCCAGTAACCTGCTTTCAGCTAATTAGACAGCCTCTGTGATCTGAAGCTTGGAGATGTGTGTGAGAGTGACACAGACTGCTTGGCATGGTCCTCATGCTTCCCCAGAACCAGTCCCAATGCCTCAGAAATCTGATGCCCTGCGTCCTACCCCAGCTTTCCAGCCACGTGTTTATTCGCTCAATTCCCCTGTTTCTATACTCGCTTGCACGTGTGACTGGGAGTAATTCTGACATTGCTGCTTTAGAGGTCCTGCTTTTCAATCTCCTTCCTAGCTCCCTAAAGTCTGCTTTCAGGACCTCATCCCCTTTCCTACCCAAGTCATTGGTACCAACGTGGACCACGACCTCTGGCTGAACACCCTCCCCCAGAAGAATGTCCTGCAGCCTCTCCGTGACATCTTTGATCCTGGCACCAGGGAGGCAACATGCCATCCTGGAGTCACTTCTATGGCCACAGAAATGCCTGCCTGTTTCCCTAGCTAATGAATCCCTATTACTACTGCTCTTCCCCTCTTCTGTCTCCACTCTTGTACAGCAGGGCTGTCTGTGGAGCCACAAACTTGTCTCTGACTGCACTCCTCCGAGGAACCAATGCCCTCACCGGTGTCCAAACCAGAAAACTGATTGATGAGCGGTACCCCAGGGGACTCCTGCACTATCTGCCTAATTTTCTTGGACTGCCTGGTGGTCGTCTATTCCCTTTCTGCCTCCAAGCCCCTAACCTGCAGTGTGTGACCACCTCGCTGAATGTGCTATCCACTTAGCTCTCAGCCTCGCAGATGCCCCACAGTGACCCCCAAGTACCACTTGAGCTTTGAAACCCGGAGCTCAAGGTTCTGCAGCTGGTAACATTTCCTAGGACACTGGTAGCATCCACAACTTCCCACATATTACAAGACATACATTCCACACAACCAAGCTGTCTTGCCACGCCTTCAAATTACTTCCCTTGTGTTCACTTTATTTTACTTTGGTTTATTTATGCAACTTCATCTTAACTGGCCTCGACTTTACTTTATTTCCCTATTGCTGGTGTTTCTTATTTAAATGTATGTAGCCCCTTCTTTTAAAAAGAATGGGCTTTTCTAATTCTCAGCCATTTGATGACACTCCCTTAAATCAGTTTCTCGCCAACCAATGGACTTATGTTTCTCCTGTGATGTGAGGTGATGATGTAGTGATATCGTCACTCGATTAGTAATCCAGGGTAATGCTTTGGGGACCTGAGTTTGAATCCCACCATGGCAGATGATGAAATTTGAATTCAATAAAAATCTGGATGATAACATTGCCGATTGTTGTAAAATCCCATCTGGTTCACTAATGTCCTTTAGGGATGGAAATCTGTTGGCCTTACCCTGTCTGGCCTACATGTGGCTCCAGACCCACAGTAATGTCGTTGACACTTAATTGCCTTCTGAAAGGTGCACAGTTCTCAAAGGCAGTTAGGGATGAGCGATAAATGCTGGCCTTGCCAGCAATGCCCACATCCCATGACTGAATAAAGAAAAATGGTGCTAGGTACTGCTGGCTTGGGGTCCTCCTCTCACGCTCTCCTCTAGGTGCTGCTGACTGCCTGTCCCAGGGACCTCCTCTCACGCTCTCCTCTAGGTGCTGCTGACAGCCTGTCCCAGGGTCCTCCTCTCACACTCTCCTCTAGGTGCTGCTGACTGCCTGTCCCAGGGTCCTCCTCTCTCACTCTCCTCTAGGTGCTGCTGACTGCCTGTCCCAGGGACCTCCTCTCACGCTCTCCTCTAGGTGCTGCTGACTGCCTGTCCCAGGGACCTCCTCTCACGCTCTCCTCTAGGTGCTGCTGACTGCCTGTCCCAGGGTCCTCCTCTCTCACTCTCCTCTAGGTGCTGCTGACTGCCTGTCCCAGGGTCCTCCTCTCACACTCTCCTCTAGGTGCTGCTGATTGCCTGTCCCAGGGTCCTTCTCTCACACTCCCCTCTCTTATGTGCCTCAATCTCTAGAGTGTGGCTTGAACCCACAACTTTCTGACTCTGATTCCTACCAACCGAGCCATGCCTGACACTTGTTGCACCACGTGTACTAGTTGGGCCTGCGAGTATATGGTCTAAAACCCTAGGTCCCTTTGTACTTCATCTGTAGACTTTTTAACACCTTTCATGGGGTGTATGTGCTGCTTGTTTTAAATCCCATGGGGCAGTACTTTCCTCTTGTCTGCCATTAACGTTCTCCTATTTAGTGCAAACATACCAATCTTACAATAAAGATTGGTGGAACAATCATGTGGGTTCTTTATTTGAAGATAAGACCAGGGCTGAGATTTTCTGGTGGGGATCGTCGAGGATGGGACAGAAAATTTGATGGACCGGCCAAAAGCCCGTTGACTTAGGGCGGGGCCACGGGATCAGGAAATCCCAGGCCTGATACAAACCGGTAACTGGGAGGCTATGTAGAACATGTCTGATCTGTTAGACCACTTCTCTGTTCTGTCTATGGAGTACAATAGGATTTTACATCACATCCTGTCTCGTGGTGGATAGTGATGGACAGCACTTTTAGATATGCCCCTTACAAATACATCACATCAGCCATCATTGTGCCCACTTGTTTCTTTTGCCCAATTCACTTTTCTCTGAGCCACTCAATCCAATTCCAATCAGATTGGCAGAGGTTGCAAGGAAGACAAATTTGTAGACTGCGTCAGGGATTGTTTCTTAGAGCAATACATTGCAGAACCTGCCCGAAAACAGGCTATTTTAGATCTAGTAAGGTAGAATGAGGAGGGATTAATAAGAGATCTTGTAGTTAAGGATCCTCTAGGGAGTAGCAATCACAACTTGGTAGAACTTCAAATTCAGATTGAGGGTGAGCAACTCGGGTCTCAAACCAGTGCCCTCAACTTAAATAAGGGCAATTACGGAGGTATGAAGAAAGAGTTGCCTAAAGTGGGCTGGGAAAATAGGCTAAGGGGAAGGTCAGTGGATGAGCAGGGGCAGTCTTTTAAGCAGTTATTTCACAACGCTCAGCAAAAATTTATCCCGGTCAAAAGGTAGGACTCAATGAGAAGGATGAACCACCTGTGGTTAACAAAGGTGGTCAAGGAGAGAATCCAATCAAAAACTAAGGCATACAAAGCAGTGGTAGGCCAGAGAATTGGGATTTTTTTAGGAACCAGCAGCAGATGACTATCGGGTTGGTAAGATGTAATGAGTGGTGTGCCTCAAGGGTCAGTGCTGGGGCCTCAACTTTTTACATTTATATAAATGACTTGGATGAAGGGACTGAAGGAATGGTTGCTAACTTTGCTGATGAGACAAAGATAGGTAGGAAAGTGAGTTGTGAAGAGGACATAAGGAGCCTGCAAAGGGATATAGATACGTTAAGTGAGTAATGCAGCCCTCTGGAACACTGGTCCCAGCACAGTTCAGGTGTGGACCATCCCAACCGGACAGATCCCACTTTCCCCAGTACTGGTGCCAGTGCCCCACGAACCGGAACCCACTTCTCCCACACCAACCTTTGAGCCACACATTCATCTCTCTAACCTTATTTGCCCTATGCCAATTTGCACGTGGCTCAGGTAACAATCCAGAGATCATTACCTTTGAGATTCTGCTTTTTAATTGAATGCCAAGCTCCTCATACTCTCTGTACAGAACCTCTTTCCTGGCCTTACCTATGCCGTTGGTACCCACATGGACCACGGCCAGTGGATCCTCCCCTTCCACTAAAGGTTCCTATACCGGCCCTGAGCAGATGTCCCAAACCCTGGCACTGGGCAGGCAACACAGCTGCCTGGACTCACACTCTCAGCTTCAGAGAACAGTATCTATCCCCTGACTATACTGTCTCCTATCACTGCCACATTCTTCTTCGCTTCCCTCACTTGAATGTCATCCTTCACTATTGTGCCATGGTCAGCCCGCTCATTCACCTTGCAGTCCTTCTCCTCTTCGGCACAGGTAGCAAGCACCTCGCACCTGAAGCACCTCATACCTGAACCATCTCATACCTGAAGCACCTTGTACCTGAACCACCTCGTACCTGAAGCACCTTGTACCTGAACCACCTCGTACCTGAAGCACCTCATACCTGAAGCACCTCGCACCTGAAGCACCTCATGCCTGAACCACCTCATACCTGAACCATCTCATACCTGAAGCACCTTGCACCTGAACCACCTCATACCTGAAGCACCTCATACCTGAAGCACCTCATACCTGAAGCACCTCATACCTGAAGCACCTTGCACCTGAATCACTTCCCTGAAGCACCTTACACCTGAACCACCTCGTACCTGAAGCACCTTGCACTTGAACCACCTCATACCTGAAGCACCTCATACCTGTTGGTCAAAGTCGGGGGCTGTGTCTCCTCCATCACTACACGCTGGTTTCCCTTACCTGCCTGACTCACAGTCAGACCCTCCTGTCCATGACCATTGATCAAATCTAAAGTTCTGCCCAGCCTTAGGGGTGTGACTGCCTCCTGGAATAACGTGCCCTGGTAACTCTCCCCCTCCCTTGTGCCCGCAATATCCACAACTCAGACTCCAGCTCAGCAACTTGGACCCGAAGTTGCCAAAGTTGCAGACACGTTCTGCTGATATGACTGTCCGGGATTGCAGTGCATCCCACAGACTCCCACGTGCTGTAGTCACAGCACACCACCAGCCCTGCCATTTCTCTCCAACCTTATTTATTTCATTAGTCGATTAGTTAATAATTTACACAAATAAAATAATAGAAAGTTGCACTCACCTAGCTTGGAGACAAGGAAGGAAACTCACCAACCACTGGAGACTGAAAAGAGGCAGGAAAAGTATAATGGGAAGGAGGAATAGAAAAAGCAGCAAATTATTTAAATGGAGAGAGATTGCAGAACTCTGAGGTGCAGAGGGATCTGGGTGTCCTGGTACATGAATCAGTAAAAGTTAGTATGCAGTGCAGCAAGTGATTAGAAAGGTAAATGGAATGTTGTCATTTATTGCAAGGGGAGTGGAATATAAAAGTAGGAATGTTTTACTGCAGCTGCATTGGACAGTGGTGAGACCTTATTTAAGAAAAGATATAAATGAGTTGGAAACAGTTCAGAGAAGGTTCATTCGACTGACACCTGGGATGGGGGTGTTGTCTATGAGAAGATTGAGAGGTGATCTTATTGAAACATATAAGATCCTGAGGGGACTTGACAGGGTGGATGCTGAGAGGATGTTTCCTCTTGTGGGAGAGACTAGAACTAGGGGGCACAGTTTAAAAATAAGGAGTATGACCTACTCCTGTTCCTATTTCTTATCTTCTTATGTTCTTGGGGTATTTAATTTAAGACGGAGGTAAGGAGGGTTTTTTTCTCTCAGAGAGTCGTGAATCTTTGGAACACTCTTCCCCAGACAGCCCTGGAGGCAAAGAGCACCACAAGGATCAGTCCTAGGGCCTCAATTATTTACTCTCTATATTAATGACTTGGAGGAGGGGGGACAGTGTAATGTATCCAAATTTGCTGATGATATAAAAATAGGTGGGAGGGCACATTCTGATGAGGACATAAAGGGATCTGCAAGGGGATAAAGAATGGTTAAGTGAGTGGGCAAAAACTTGGCAAATGGAGTTTAATGTAGGAAAGTGTGAGGTCATGCACTTTGGTAGGAAGAATCAAAAGGTAGACTATTATTTAAATGGAGAGGCACTCCGACAAAGTGCAGCACAGAGGGATCTGGGTGTTCTTGTGCATGAAACACAAAAGGTTAACATGCAGGTGCAGCAAGTAATTAAGAAGGCATATGGAATTTTGGCCTGTATTGCTAGGGGGTTGGAGTTTAAAAATTGGGAAGCCTTGTTACAACTGTACAGGGTGTTGGTGAGGCCGCACCTGGAGTATTATGTACAGTTTTGGTCCCCGTATTTAAGAAAGGATATACTGGCATTGGAGGCAGTTCAAAAAAGATTCACTAGGCTGATTGCAGAGATGAAGGGGTTGACTTAACAAGAATGGCTAAACAGGTTAGGCCTTTATTCATTAGAGTTTAGAAGAATGAGGGGTGACCTTACTGAAACATACAAGATTCTGAGGGGGCTTGACAGGACAGATGTTGAGAAGATGTTTCCACTAGTGGGGGATTCTCGAACTAGGGGACATAGTTACAGAATAAGGGAACGCTCATTTAAAACGGAGATGCAAAGGAATTTCTTCTCTCAGAGGGTAGGGAATGTCTGGAATTCTCTACCCCAAAGAGTTGTGGAGGTTAGATAATATTTAGAGAGCAGGTAGATAGATTTTTGAAATATCGTGGAGTTGAGGGCTACGAGGAGCTGGCACAGAAGAGAAGTTAAAGCCTGATCAGCCACGATCTTATTGAATGGCAGGGCAGTCTTGATGGGCCAAATGGCCTACTCCTGTTCCTATTTCTTATGTTCTTATGGTGTCCAATTTAAGGCGGAGCTGAGGAGAATTTTTTTCTCTCAGAGAGTCGTGAATCTTTGGAACTCTCTTTCTCAGACAGTGGTGGAAGTAGGGTCAATAAATAGTTTTAAGGCAGAGGTAGATAGATTCTTGACTAACAAGGGAGTCGAAAGTTATCAGGGATAAGCATGAGTGTGGATTTGAGGCCACAATCAGATCAGCCATGATCTTATAGAATGGCGGAGCAGGCTCAAGGGGCCGAATGGACTATTCCTGCTCCTGATTTTCATGCTTGTACCTGAGCAGGGTAGCTGCTCAATGGGTAGCAGTCTTGCCTCTAAGTCAGAAGGTTGGGAATTCAAGACGCTCCAGGGAATTGAGGACTTGATGACAGTCCAGTGCAGTTCTGAGAAAGTGCTACACTGATAGAGATGCTAAAGAATGGCCAAAAAAGATTCCATGGCACTATTTCAAAGCAGAGCAGCAGAGTTCTCTCCAGTGCCTTTGCCAATATTTATCCCTCAACAAACACCTGAAACCGATTACATGGTCATTTATCTTCTTGTAGTTTGTGGGAGCTTGCTGTGTGCAAGTGAGCTGCCTTTTCTTTTATATTGGTTCATAGGATTGGGCATCGCTGGCTAGGCGAGTATTTTTTGCCCATCTCTAATTGCCCTTGAGAAGGTGGTGCTGAGCTGCCTTCTTGAACCGCTGCAGTCAATGTGGTGTGGGTACACACACAGTACTGTTAGGAAGGGAGTTCCAGGATTTTGACCCAGTGACAGTGAAGGAACGGCCGATATATTTCCAAGTCAGGATGGTGAGTGGCTTGGAGGAGAACTTCCAGGTGGTGGCATTCCCATCTATCTGTTGCCCTTATCCTTCTAGATGGTAGGGATCGCAGATGTTTCCTACATTATAACAGGGACTACACTTCCAAAGTACATTATTGATTGTAAAATGTTTTGGGGTCTCAAAGTAATTCACAGGTGCTTTATCAGACAAAGTTTGATGCCAAGCCACATAAGGAGATTTGGGACAGTGACCAAAATCTGGTCAAAGAGATGGACATTAATGGAAGTCTTAAGGCAGTCCAGGAGTTCAGTCTGCCCAGCCACAATAGATGTTACCTCCCCTTTTGTGAGCTCATGCCTACTGCAGTTCAACCTTTCCTTACTTGCTGCATTTCCAATCCTAATGACATTCTGCAAAGAGCTTTCTCGGCAGCACCACTCAGTGCAGCCTCCTGAACACACAGTTCACAGCTGGGGACCTTAGAGAGCTGGGAGCCAAGAGGCATCATCAGTCTGTGGTCACAAATAATCTGAAAGGTTCACGGCCCCACATTCATGCGCCCTCACGCCTCGCTCAAAGTCAGCGATCCCATTAAATCAGAAGTGACAATGCTGGGAGCCACTTACACTGAAAACCTGTTCCAATCTAATCCTCTCTGCTCCATTGGCTAATTAGCAAAGGCAACATAAAACTGCATTTACACAGCACCTTTAAAATAGTAAAATCGCCCCCAAGGCAGCTGGGGTGGGGGGGGGGCGCTTTCAAACAAAGTTTGACATCAAGCCACCTAAGGGGATTTAAGCATAGGTGAACCAAGGGCTTGGTCAAAGTGACAGCTTTCAGGGAACAACTGAAAGGAAGAGAGGGAGGTTTGGAGAGGTGGAGGAGTTTAGGGAGGGAATTAGGGCCCCAGGCAGCTGACGGCATGGCCACCAATGGTGAATTAATGAAAATCAGGAATAGGCTGGAAGTTGGGGATAAGCAAGAGGCCAAAATTTGAGGAGTGTTGAGATCTCAGAGGATTCGTATGGCTGTCATTTCTCCTAATATAGCTTTATATTAGTGTCAAATAAGAACGATCCAATTCTGTTGAACTTTCACCCTCCCTCTCGCCACACCCAAACACTTCTGTCTCTTTTACTTCTTTTGGGAGGTTAAGAGATGGGTTCCTGCAGATATGGTGAGATTGTGGGCCAGGTGGGGTTGACAAATGGAGACGCTTCTCAAGGCAAATGGCAGCTTCTGCTCCAAAATCATTCACATTTTTTTTTTTGAAGATTGGCTCATTCCACCCTCCCTGTGTTTCCAAGTCTCCTTTAATTCCTGGGCCTCAAAACTTTGAATCTTGCCACCTTCCTTAGTCGCCCCTTCCTCTCAGTCTTTAAGCAACAAGCGGCGAGGTGACAATGACTGCCCTTGACATCAAGGCAGCATTTGACCGAGTGAGGCATCAAGGAGCCCTAGCAAAACTGGAGTCAATGGGAATCTTGGGGGAAAATTCTCCGCTGGTTGGAGTCATATCAAGCGCAAAGAAAGATGGTTGGAGGTCGGTCATCTCAGCTCCAGGACATCACTGCAGGAATTCCTCAGGGTAGTGTCCTCGGCCCAACCATCTTCAGCTACTTCATCAATGACCCTCCTTCCATCATAAGGTCAGAAGTGGGGATGTTCGCTGATGATTGCATAATGCTCAGCACCATTCGCAACTCCTCAGATACTGAAGCTGCCCATGTCCAAATGCAGCAAGACCTGGCTTGGGCTGACAAGTGGCAAGTAACATTCGTGCCACACAAGTGCCAGGCAATGACCATCTTCAACAAGAGAGAATCCAACCATTGCCCCTTGATTTTAAGTGGCATTAGCATCACTGAATCCCCCACTATCAATATCCTGGAGGCTTACCAGTGACCAGAAACTGAACTGGACTAGCCATATAAATACTGTGGCTGCAAGAGTTGGTCAGAGGCTAGGAATCCTGCAATGAGTAACTCACCTCTTGACTCTCCAAAGCCTGTCCACCATCTACAAGGCACGAGTCAGGAGTGTGATGGAATACTCACCACTTGCCTGGATGAGGCCAGCTCCCACAGCACTCAAGAAGCTTGACACCGTCCAGGACAAAGCAGCCTGCTTGATTGGCACCACATCCACAAACATTCACTCCCTCCACCACCAACGCACTGGAGCAGCTGGGTCAAACTCCGGGAACTCCCTCCCTATCAGCACAGTGGGTGTATCTACACCACATGGACTGCAGCAGTTCAAGAAGGCAGCTCACCACCACCTTCTCAAGGGCAACTAGAGATGGGCAGTAAATGTTGGCCCACATGTGAAGCCCACATCCCATGAAAGAATTTTTAAAATGGGGTCACTCAATAGCACAGACAAGCCAGGGCCAATCAAATCTGCGCTAGCGTTTTCTCCACAAGCCAAACCCACTCTACTGATCAGACCCTATGATCACCTTCTTTAACATTCCTCTTTTGCAAACAAAATCTAACTCCCTTTTAAAAAAAAAGTTATGGTTTTTGCTACCAATGATTCCACATTCCATCTACTCGATCCTTTGATGGTCTCCCAATTTTTAAAACCACTTCATTCAGTGCCAGTACTGAGTAGTAACATAGTGAAGTGACAGAGGCTAGACATGACTAATGCAAGTTGGGACAATTAGGGAAAAGGGGGTGAGGGAGTGTCCCATCTATCTCTGTCAACATCCCCTAATCACGCGACCTCCAGCTCCCAGAAAGACAAGGGCTACAAATGCATGAGAATATTACTACGCTGCAAGTTCCCATCCAAGTCATACACCATCCTGACTTGGGACGATATCATTATTCCTTCAATATTATTGAAAGAGAGAGACCTGTTGCCGAAGCTTTTCATCCTGTATTCATCAGGACAAATGCAAGAATGCCAAATTTCAAACAATTACAGCAATTTATACTACAGGCGCAAAGGTTGCTGATTGGTTGGCAAGTCACCCAATCTGATTGGCCGAGGCATTGCCGTGGAGAAAGCAACAAGGAGCAATAGCTCCCGGGGTATTTCAAAAAAGGTGCAAGGCTTGAACATATTCCTTTTGTTTGCAGAGAATGGGTTCCTGCGTATGAATGTATGATGCTTCCAACAAGCTTATGTGAGCCATGTTATAAGTGTGACTGAGTATTTCTTCACTGTCCCTGGGTTAAAATCCAGGAACTTCCTTATCTTGACTGGGTGGATGCTGAGATGAGGTTTCCCTTTGTGGCTAGGGTTGCCAACTGTGATTAAATGTATTCTGAAGGTTTCATCACATGACCTACCCCACATTCGAGCCAACACATCCATCCTTGTGATGTACTGCCTTCCTGTACCAGTTGGAAAGCAAAAAGACTCATTACCCAATTGGGCTATGCTTGACTGTCAATCAAACAGCCTTTTTTTCCCCCAATTTTTAATATTTATATATGTGGCAAAGAGAAATATCCAAAGCAAATGACAGAAAAAAACATCTGTTTTAATGTCCCGATGATATTTCTCTGGGGTTGTACGCGGCAGTGTCCTGGAGATTGATCTTCAAGTCCTGGAGACTCCAGGCCAATCCTGGAGGGTTGGCAACCCTTCTATGGAAGAGAATAGAGCTAGGGGACACAGCTTAAAAAGGGGGAGGGGTCTTCCATTTGAGGCGGTTATGTGGAGCTCTCTTCCACAGAGCAGTGGAGGCTGTGTCATTGAATATATTTAATTAGGTAGATTGTTGATCAACAAGGGAGTCAAAGGGTGTGGGGGGGGGGGGGGTGGGTTGGACAGGAACGGGGAGTTGAGGCAACAGTCAGATCAGCCACGATGGTGTCAAATGGAGGAGCAGACTCGGGGTGGGGGGATGGGGCAGATGGCTTACTCCTGCTCCTAACTCGTGTGTTCATATGTTCATAATGACGCTGTGGCAGCACCTTCAACAAACAGATCGAAGCCCTTTCAGAAGCCCCGTCTGCATCTTCTCAAGGGGAGAGCGGGGGCTGGACCATAAACACCAGCCTTGCCAGTGGCACCCACATCATAGGCATGAATTTTCAACAATGCTGCTGCTGGGGGCAGTTGTACTCAAAAGCGAATAGTGACAGGGCTGTAATCAGTGTGTCACGAGATTCTCGACAAAGCTCCTGGTGCTTGTTGAAGTTCTAATTAAATCTCACTCTCACACTTCAGATGTGTTTGAACTCCTTTGTATAAATTACTGGCATGCAATCATGTTCAGTTTCCAGATAGGAACTAGCTGAACCCTTCATTTAGATTAGTGCCAGGTAATTATACTGACAAACCCATTATTCTAAATATAAAATATTTGAGCCTTTCGATTAGATTGCTGCTTTCTAATCACTGCAGCTATGCATTACTCTCTCTATAAATCATCTGAGTCCTCCAACCTTCTGCTAGCTGTGAGGCCTCCATTGCTCTGTACATCATTTTTAAAACTTACTGCATGAGGTGTCATGACTGAAACATTTATTGAAAGTCCGCATATGGTAAAACTAAAGAAAGGCATGAATTTTTATAGCAACTTTCACCACTTCAGGACATCATAATCAACGAGGTACTTAAGGACCTTTGTAGCATAGTCACTCTTCCAGTGTAGGAGACACAGCAGCCAATTTGTGCATAACAAGCTTCCACTAACGTGATAATGGCCAGATGTTAAGAACATAAGAATGTAAGGAATAGGAACAGGAGTAGACCATTCAGCCCCTCGAGCCTGCTCCGCCATTCAATAAAATCATGGCTGATCGTCTTGTGTTTCGATTTCCACATTCCCATCTAACCCCGATAGCCTTTGATTCCCTTGCCTAACAAGAATCTATCTACCTCCGCCTGAAAAATATTCAATGACCCCCACCTCCACCACCTTCTGAGGCAGAGAGTTCCAAAGTCACACAACCCTCTGAAAGAAAAAATTTCTCCTCATCTCAGTCCTAAAAGGGTGACCCTTAATTTTAAAACAGTGCCCCCTAGTTCTGGACTCACCCACAAGAGGAAACATCCTTTCCATGTCCACCTTGTCAAGGCCGTTCAGGATCTTGTATACTTCAATCAAATCAGCCCTCACTCTTCTGAACTCCAGTGGAAACAAGCCCAGTCTGTCCAACCTTTCCTCATAAGGCAACCCACTCATTCCAGGTATCAATCTAGTAAACCTCCTCTGAACTGCCTCCAATGCATTTACATCCTTCCTTAAATAAGGAGACCAAAACTGCACACAGTATTCGAGGTGCGGTCTCACCAATGCCCTGTATAACTGAAGCACAACATCCTTACTTTTATAAAAGCAAAAAACTGCGGATGCTGGAAATCCAAAGCAAAAACAAAAATACCTGGAAAAACTCAGCAGGTCTGGCAGCATCTACAGAGAGGAGCACAGTTAACGTTTCGAGTCCGAATGACCCTTCAACAAAACTAAGTAAAAATAGAAGAGAGGTGCAATAGTATTTATCTATCCTCTAGCCTAGTCTCTCAGTTCACTTCAGCTAGCTCAGCTTTCATTCCCACATAGTTGCCTTCATTTAAGTTTAAGATACTAGTCTTAGACCCACTCTTCTCCCTTTCAAACTGGATGTAAAATTCAACCATATCGTGGTCGCTGCTATCTAGTAGTGCCTTTACCCTGAGGTCATGAATTAATCCCCATGTTACATAATACCAAGTCTAATATAACCTGCTCTGAGCAGCTGCTCTAAGAAACTATCTTGGAAGCTTTCTAAGAACTCCTCATCCAGTCTACTGCAGTTTATGTGTAGATTAAAATCACCCATGATGATTGCCGCCCCTTTATCACAAGCACACAATATTTTCTCTTGAATACTTTGTCCTGCACTATGGTTACTGTTCGGGGGCCTGTAGACCACTCCCACTAATGACTTTTTCCCCTACTATTCTTCATCTCCACCCAAAGCGACTCTACATCCTGATCTTCTGAACCTAGGTCATCTCTAACTATTGCACCAATGCCCTCTTTGATTAACAGTGCTACCCCTCCACCTTTACCTAGCTTCCTATTCTTCTTGAATGTCATGTACCCCTCAATATTAAGGGTCCAATCTTTGTCATCCTGCAGCCACGTCTCCGTAATTACTATCAGATCAAATTTATTTACTTTGCAATGTGGGCCATCAATTCATTTACTTTATTATGAATGCTATGCGCATTCAGATAGAGAGCCTTCAGTTTTGTCTTTTTGCTACCTATGTAACATCTAGTCTTGATTGTTGATGTATTCTTAGGTTTTTTTCTCTCTGTTCCTTCCTGCCATTCTCCGACCCTCATTTCTCATATTACTATTTTGCTCTCCTGTCTTGACTCTCCACCTTGAACTGTTACCTCTACCCAAGCTTGATCCCTCACCCCTTTGTTTAATTTAAAGCCCCCTCTACTTCCCTAGTTATGGGATTTGCAAGGACACTCATCCCAGTATGGTTCAGGTGTAAAGTATCCCAGTGGCACAGCCCCACTTTCCCCAGTACTGATGCCAGTGCTCCACGAACCAGAACCCACTTCTCCCACACCCAGCCTTTGAGC
The DNA here is from genome assembly GCF_017639515.1 of Carcharodon carcharias. NCBI lineage: Eukaryota > Metazoa > Chordata > Chondrichthyes > Lamniformes > Lamnidae > Carcharodon > Carcharodon carcharias. The sequence continues at coordinate 16,099,123 of NC_054469.1, read as the reverse complement.
CACACATTCATCTCTCTAAACATGTTTGCCATATGTCAATTTGTACGTGGCTCAGGTAATAATCCAGAGATTATTACCTTTGAGGTTCTGCTTCTTAATTTGGTACCTAGCTCCTCATACTGACTTTGCAGAACCTCTTTCCTAGTTCTACCTATGTCATTAGTACCCACGTGATCCACGACAACTGGATCCTCCCCCTCCCACTGCAGGTTCCTCTCCAGCCCAGAGCAAATGTCCTAAACCCTGGCACCGGGCAGGCAACATAGCTGCCTGGACTCTTGCTCTTTGCAGCAGAGAACAGTGTCAATCCCCTTCACTATACTGTCCCCTACTACCACTATATTCCTTTTGGCTCCCCCCATTTGAACAGCTTCCTATACCACAGTGTCATGGCCAGCCAGCTCATCCACCTTGCAGATATCACTTTCATCCACTCAGGCTGTGAGCACCTCAAACCTGTTTGAAAATTGCAAAGTCTGAGGCTCCTGCACCACTGTCTGCTCAGTCCCATTACCTGCCTCACTGACAGTCACATCCTCCTGCCTCTCACTGATGCCAAAACCGATGACCCTCTTCTAAGATGTGTGACTGTCTTCTGGAACAAAGTATCCAGGAATTTCTCCCCCTTGTGTTGCACAGTGTCTGCATTCCGGCTTCCAGATCAATAATCCTGATCCGGAATTCCTTAAGCTGCTTACACTTCCTGCAGATGTGTTTGTCATGGATTGTCTTGGAGTCCAGAAGTTCCCACATCCCACAGCTGCAATGTAACACCTGTCCCGCCATTCTAACTTATGTTATTTAGTGAATTTACTCAAATTACTTTCTTCCTATGTTTGCTCCAATTTACTTTGTTTATTGAATACTAGGACCACTGACAACTAAAGGTTATGTGCTTCTTAACTACAAAGGTATGTGTTTTAGATGTTTGTTCAAATTACTTTATTTTTATTGCTTTTTATATCTTTATTGTTTTATTTTAAATTTAAAATTTTTCGATTTTGGTTTATTGTTTTAAAGTTTTAGTTCTTTTTATTTATAGATCTACCTCACCTGTCCTAAGCTGGTTTCTCAGACACTATCCCTTAGACTGAACACTTCCCAGCCAATCAACCTACTAACTCCCTGTGATGTCACAGTTGCTTTTTTTCTCCTTTTTACTGGACTGCAGCCTCACAGCAGCTGAATCAATGAAACAATGTGTTTCTCAGCTCCTGACTGTCTCCCACAGCTCCGCTCCACTCTGATCCCAGCAAGGTGGGCTCCACTCCAATCCCCGGTCTGTATTTATAGGCGCTCCTCAGCTCCCGACTGTCTCCCACAGGTCCACTCTTCTCCGACTCCCAGCAAGGTGGCCCTCACTCGAATCCTCGGTCTGTATTGATAGGCGCTCCTCAGCTCCTGACTGTCTCCCGCAGCTCCACTCCGCTCCGACTCCCAGCGAGTGTTTGGTGGGTGATTAATATTGACCTGGGAGAACAACTCCACACTCCTACGAGTTTTTTTTATTTTTCTCTAGCGAACGCAGCCAAACGATGACCTCCTCATGTGCTGAGTGTAAGGTGATTAGTCCACCACTTAGGCCTGAATTTTACCTTTGGCAGGCGCGCCCGATTGGCGGGCCCAGGAGCAGTCGGGAAACTGACTTCAATCGGCCCCCCCCCACCCCCCGACCACGATTTCACACTGGGTGAAAGGTCGGACGGGGTCACGAGGAATCGGAGACATTTGCGCCGTTGATGGGCGCGGTCGCCCGCTTAGTTGTTGGCGGGTGCACTTCTGACTTTTGCGCCCGCCCGCCGAGCGAAATATCGCTTGAGCGCGCGATGACATTGGGACGCTCGCCCGATGTCCCCTCGCGCGATTTTACCACCCGGTCTGGTCGGGCACAGGGGGGTAAAACCCGGCCCTTACTCTGCGGAGGAGACACTTCTCAGTAATGTGCAGCAGTGCTTGTGTCTCTCCACAAGAGCATGGGAGGGGGCAATGGATCAGCGTTCGTACTGCCCCAAACCCCCAGCAAGTACCCAGGACCACCACCCCACCCCCGCCCCCACCCCACCCCACCCCACCCCGAGGAAGCAAATGAATGCTGCCAGCAGACTGAATTCCAAGAGGAACTTACTGAGCTCCAATGGAGCCCCCTCGCAGTGTCCCCCTTCCCACCACCCCCCCTCCCACAACCAGCTGTCTCAATGCTGAGTAGTGCCCTGGCTTTAAGACAATCGGACAACGCTCTCCGAACGTGCAACTTATTGTTGAAGGTCTGTCAGCCGCCAAGGCAAACCTCTACGCCGCGTAGTCCCGCTGGACCCTTTGGCATCTGTCAGGCAGGACAGACAGAACCTCGGTTTCATGTCTCACCTGAACAATGGCAGCGTCAACACCCCGCCACCACCGCCCCCCCACCACCCCCACCCTCGGCAGAGCGCTGTAGTAAACCGGAAACATCCAGAATGTTTGTCGGCATCCGTCAAGAGAGGAATCAATTTTGCCCTTCAAAGAGAGGACCTCTGTCAAATCTGAAATTAGTCAGCTAATTCTGGGCACTGCGCTCCTAAGGAGCATAGGTGGTGGATTCCATATCCAGCACCCGAGCTCCTGCCAATGGACTGGGTGTAGGTCAATGGGACCAGCGGAATAATATTTTGGCACAGACTAGAAGGGCTGAATGGCCTGTTTTCTGTGCTGTAGTGTTCTATGGTTCTATGAATAGCAATGCTGTTGTTCAATGTGCAAATTACTGTGAACGCTGGGATTCTGAAAGGCACAATGAAAGTTCTAGAAATACTGGAGGCATCTGGCTGCGTCTGTGGAGAGGGGAAAAGAAGGGCAAACGGGCTGAGTCTTCCAGACTTTGAAAACTTTCAGAAGTCCAGCCAACTTTCGGGTCCTGACCCCATTCTCGGCAGCTGTGTGCCTCCCGGGGTAATCTTTTTGGGAGGTGCCAAATTAATCATTGGGATTCCCATCCAATTGGGAATGGTGAGCATTGTTGCAGAGGGGGGAGAGTGAATCAATAAGGCTGTCCTTCATTATTTATGCGGTGAGTGTTGCCGGAGTGCATGGGGCATGAGTGGGCCAAATAAAATGGAGGAGTGAAAGGGCTGGAGGCAACAGCTGACATCTCCTCATCACCAGCCCCATTCCTTACTGCAGTCTCCAGGAGACCGAAGGGAAATGGCAAGTCCCTGCCAGTGGTGGACCTCAGGATTGTCAACTGGCACATGAAGGCATTAGATTTAATTCATTTTTCACGGTGTTACCGGACTGCCACAGGGATCAATGCTGAGGGCTCTACTGTTTACAATTCATATCAATGACTTGGATGAAGGGATTGAGGGTATAGGTGCTAAATTTGTTGATGATACGAAGTTAGGTAGGAAAGTAAGCTGTGAAGAGGGCATAAGAAGTCTGCAAAGGGACATGGATAGTTAAGTGAGTGAGCAAAAATTTGGCAGACGGAGTATAATGTGGGAAAATGTGAAATTGTTCACTTTGGCAGGAAGAATAGGAAAGCAGCATTTTATTTAGATGGAGAGAGATTGCAGAACTTGGTGGTACAGAGGGATCTGGGTGTCTGGGTACATGAATCGCAAAAAAGTTAGTATGCAGATGCAGCAAGTGATTAGGAAGGTAAATGGAATGTTGGCATTTATTGCAAGGGGAATGGAATATAAAAATAAGGATGTTTTTCTACAGTTGTACAGGGCGCTGGTGAGACCACATCTAGGATAGTGTGTACAGTATTGGTCTGTTTATTGAAGAAAGGATATAAAAGCATTAGAAGCAGTTCAGCGAAGGCTCGTGTGACTGATACCTGGGAAATTGAAACCAGCGATCTTCCCTAAGCTCCACCCTTCTCCATAATGACGTAGCTTTCTCTGGGATGTCCTCAAACCTACCTTTACATTAACCATCCCTCACTTACAATCTCTTCTTTGATCTGATGAAGTAATTGGGTTTTATAATCTTTAAGGTCCACTAAACGCTTTTAAACTAATTTAGTTTTATCTTCCAAAACAAAAACATCTCTCTGGAGTGCACTTTTTGCAAGGATTCCAGATATTACACCTTCAGTTCTTTAGCTCAGTAACCCCACCTGCTGTTTTATGACCTTACTTTTCTAGCTGTTAACTTTTTAAGTCAACATGGCTCCTACCTTTTAAGGGTATTAGACTCCAAGCCTACTTGAATTGCATTTATCCTATTTTTTACAGTTAACCTTTACTTCCTAAAACTAAAAAGTTGTATTCTAAAACACACGAACCATGAACTAGATGTTTGAAGGAATAAATGAGAATATTTTATTTGGGTAGTAAAATTCATTTCATACATCTGTTCTATTCTGCCCTCAGCCTTCTAATTAACATAAAAACTTACACCACCATTGCCAAGAGATCTAGTACCGAATATGGAATCCACTGCCTGTATTCACAATGTAAAGCGCTCTCTTGAAATGGCAGAATCTCAGGTTTTAAATGCCTTTGGGGTGTTGAGGGAAGGAAAGAGAGTGGGAGACGAGGAAACCCAAGGCTTTGGGATCCTTGGGGAGACTGAGTGAGAGCAAGAGACAGTACAATAGATTTCAGCAGAGCAAGGCAGCGGGGAGCAGGAGCTACAGGATGCTCCATCAGTGCTGGCACAGCGAGGGTTTAAAGAACCTTGGTGAATAAATTAGATTTAGTGATGGGGCTGAATTTTATGGGGGTGCGGACAGCATGCCCCCTCCCCCCATCAACATGGAGCCGACACACTCCACGTTGACTGGCCCCGCAGCATTAAAGCACTGCGGGGCTCGTTAACAAGGGCAAAGTGGAACTTCTACCCCCAACCCACCCTCTGGAGCTGCTGGCCTATCTGACTGGCCAGCATCTCCCCACTAGCGCCACGAAGGCATCAGTGGTAGCTGCCGGGACTGCAGATTTGGCCTGGGGCTTGGGCCGAGAGGGTTTGGGGTCGTTAAGGTGAGGGGCAGTGTGGGGAAGGGGTGACTTTAAGAGATGCAGAGGGTAGGAAAGAAGAGGATTTTGGTCTAAAGTGGGCTGCCCCCAAATGGCAAAAGGTAGCCCCCAAAGAGCAACTCCCACCCCCCAACCTCTTCCTTCCCATCCTTTAATCAATTCAGGTTAAAAATCGGGCTCCCCTCTCCCACACTGCTGCCCATGCCAAATGTACGATGGTGTGGGGATCATATTCTTAGGGTCAGTAAGCTTGATAAGAAGCCTAATTGACCCTTAATTACTCATTTTAATATGGCAGGTGGGCTGCCAATTTCGGTGCCCACCCAACCCCCCCCCCTCCTTATTATGGGGATGATCCATGAGGTGGGTGGTGAGGTATTAGGGTAGGTGCCCATCCCATTTTACATTGACCCTCCCAGGGAAACACACCCACCAGGGGCACATAAAATTCAGCCCAGCGAGTGGGAAGAATAATGTTCAGGATCTTGAGAGTCTCCAGTAGCTGTATAGCATCCCATGCCTACACCCTACTTGATCCCAGTGCATTGGCCACACATGCATATAAGTATATAGGAGAATAGAAGAATGAGAGGTGACCTTATTGAAACATATAAGATTCTTAGGGGGCTTGAAGGGGTAGATGCTGAGAGGTTGTTTCCTCTTGTGGGAGAGTCTAGGACCAGAGGGCATAATCTCAGAGTAAGGGGTCACCCATTTAAGACAGAGATGAGGAGGAATTTCTTCCCTCAGAGGGTAGCCAATCCGTGGAATTCTTTACCACACAGGGCTGCAGAGGCTGGGTTGTTAAGTATATTCAAGGACGAGATAGACAGATTTTTATTCAGTAAGGGAATCAAGGGTTATGGGGAAAAGGCATGAAAGTGGAGTTGAGGATAATCAGGTCAGCCATGATCTCATTGAATGGCGGGGCAGACTCATTGGGCCGAGTGGCCTACTTCTGCTCCTACGTGTTATGGTCTTATGGCATAGATAGATCCATTTGCTCCTGTTTTGTTCCATTCCCCTTCTTGCCAGCATTGCATTGACCTTGAGAATGGCCGAATTGCTTCCTGCATCCGCAGTGATGATATCCCTTGAGTCCGTTCATGAGAAAGTAGAAATGGGTCAATCAGAATTGCATGCTTGTCACTCTGTGAAGACAGTGAACATGGGGGCAGACCGAGGTATCGTGACTGCCAGCTTTCAGCCCTGAGCTGTACAGGAGAAATCCAGTGTGGAGGATACAGGAGCTGTGAGAGTCTACATCCATTGAATTTGTCCATAGATATCTATTGAAGCAACCTTCAGGCTCCTGTACCTTTAACCATTCCCGCGCGTTCTTAGGCTCCTCACCTGTGTTCCTTTCTCCGAGAAATAGCGATTAGCTTTTGCGCATCTCTTGCTGTGTCTTATTTTTACCTATAGTTATGTTAGCAGATTTCTTAATGGTTACAAAGCTTTATTATAATAATCCCACTTATGATTCGTGCATGAGTGTTTTTTATAATAAGCTTTATTCCATCGACTGACTTGGTCTTCCAATTATATTGAATGATTTGCAAATAAATGAACTTGCTTCCTGGCTGTAGCCCATGAGAACAACACAAACTCTGGAGCAACCAGCTCCTACCCTCCAGGCCCTGTGGATAACTGCGTCGCTCCAGTACGCTCCTGTGCTTATATTATACTTTGATACAAATCAGTAGGCGGCAGGCACATTTGGCTGAGGCTGCATCTCTAGGCGTGAAACCCAGCTTCTAACCTTTCCAGATTTGCCTCTGTGCTACAAGCTTTGTTTATCACACCATCAGCGCTTTCATGTCTTTGAGGAACCTCGCCATTGAGGCAGTTCTGCAGTCCCAGCAATGGCCACCGCTAACAGTGGCGCTGCTGAGTTGCAGGCCCTCTCTGACTGGACTGGCAGCTCTTGGAATAGGGCTGCCAACAGTGATTAAATGTATTCCTGGAGGTTTCACGACATGGCCTGCCCCCACGCTCCAGCCATTAGTCGGCCAACGTGTCCATCTTTGGAACGTACTGCCTTCCTACGCTAATTGGAAAGCCAGAAGACTCATTACTCAATTGGATGATGCTTTACCGTCAGCCGAACAGCAACTTTTTTTCCCCCCACTTCCAATATTTTTATATCTGGTTCGAATCCCACTACGGCAGATGGTGAAATTTGAATTCAATAAAAATCAGGTATTAAAAGTCTGATGGTGACCATGAAACCATTGTCGATTGTAGTAAAAAGCCCATCTGGTTCACTAATGTTCTTCAGGGAAGAAAATCTGCTGTCCTTACCTGGTCTGGCCTACGTGTGACTCCAGACCCACAGCAATGGGGTTGACTCTTAACTAGCCCTCCGAACAAGGACAAGTAGGGAGGGGCAATAATCGCTGGCCTAGGCAGTGACACCCACTTCCAACAAATGAATAATAATAAAAAAAAACAGAAGGTGTGCTAGGTTTCCTCCAGCTTGTGTGGAACTTCGCTGGAACATGGGAACAGAAATGTGAGTGAGGTGGCGAATTAAAGGTTTTCCCATTGAATGGTGAATCCTCTTGCTCCTAATTCGCATGTTCAACTCAAAACGTTAACTCTGTTTCTCTCTCCACAGGCGCTGCCAGACCCGCTGAGTATTTCCAGAACTTTCTGTTTTTTTTTTATTTCAGATTTCCAGCATCTGCGGTATTTTGCTTTTAGACTCAGCTGCATTGACAGAGCAGCAGCAGCTGCTTCATTGCCCCTACCGTCAGCAAGATGCCCATCCCAGGGGTCCGCAGCCCACCAGAGCAGGATCACCTCCCACTTTTGACCCGGCAGCAGGGCTTTCAACTCCTCCGAACAACTTAACCCAAGGTTAAGATTCCCCTTTCTCTCATATTGTCTCTGCCTCTGAAAATGCTAAAGGAAAGCAGTGCAGGCTGTGCCTGACTATTTAAAGCGATTCATAAATATTCAAACAGCATATCTTGGGCTGTACGTCTTTCCCCCACCCCCATCATTACCTTTTCGTTCCCCCCAATCCGGCTCTATAGGTCAATCGACATGTTGAACAGGCCTTGGAAAAACAGCAGAGTTGGAGAGGGGACATTTTTTAAGGAAAGGAACGTGATGGATACAGATCTGCCCCTCAGGGTTGCAGTGGCTCAGTGAAAATCCTCTTGCCTTTGAGTCAGAAGCCTAGGGGTTCAAGAGCCCCTCCGGAGACTTGAGCGCCATAATCCTGGTTGACGCTCCCAGTGCAGTACTGAGGGAGTGCTGCACAATTGGAGGTGTTGCCTTCCTTCAGGTTTGAAGAAGAGTAGGGGAGTTCTTCCCAATGTCCTGTCATTCATTTGTCTTTAAAGCAATCACACGAAGTGCTCATTACCACATTACTGTTTGTGGGCACTTGCTGTGCGCAAATTGGCTGCTGTGTTTCCTCCATTACAACAATGACTACACTTCAAAAATTACTCCATTGGCCACAAAGCACTTTGGGACATCCTGTGGTCCTGAGCCTGATAAAGGTGCAACTCGGGACTGAGTACAATGAGATCGAATACCTAACTCTGGGATTTTGGAGAGTGAAGGAGTGTTAAGGGTTGAAGGATTGATTTCTAAAATCTAGTCATGTTTGCATTTAGCATTTCATTTAACTGTAACAGTGAATTGTAGTTTCTTTCAGTCTTAGCCAGGGATAAACCAGCTCACTGCCAGAGGCAGCTGCAGTTAGTTAATTCGGTAGCTGGCTAGAACTGCTTCCCTAGCCAGCAGTGGCTGACTCAGCTCACTGGAATTTGAGCTTGTACAAATGCAGGGGTTTTAGCAGATGCACAGAGTAAGATGCATGAAAAGTGCAGCTCGACACTGAGTGCAGCGAGACCAATTGCTTAACTCTGGGATTTGGTAAGTGAGGGAGTTTGGTGCAGTGAGGGAAGAGGTGCTTTTCTGGCCTTTTACAAAAATGAATCACCAAACTAGAGACTGCAAGACCCAAGAGCTGAAGTCCATTGGCATTAATAAGATGAGCAGGTAGGTGATTGGTGAGTTTTTAGGATTTTTTTCTCTTCTAAACTAGGCAATAGTTTATTGGTACTGGGGAGATATAAGTAATATATTAAATTTATAGCATAACTAGTTAACCTCCATAAGGTAACTATGAATAAACACTGAGTGATATTTCTAACCTTGAAACATAATAATAAACATAGAAATATTGAAAACAGGAGCAAGACTAAGTCTTTCAGACCTTCGAGCCTGCTCCGCAATTCATGGCTGATCCTCTATCTCAACACCAAGTTCCCGCTCTCTCCCCATACCCCTTGATGCCTTTAGAGTCTAGAAATCTATTTTCCTCTTAAATATATTCAGTGACTTGGCTTCCACAACATTGTGTGGTAGAGAATTCCACAGGTTCACCAACCGCTGATTGAAGAATTTTCTCGTCAGCTCAGTCCTAAATGGCCTATCCCGTATCCTGAGATTGTAACACCTTAACCCCCCACCCCCCTAAAGATGGCAGGGCAGGTGACATGCTGCAATTGTAGTATGTGGGAGCTGGTAGAGCTGTGAGACCCACGTCAACCACATCTGTGGTAAACGTAGGCAGCTCGAGGAACTTTGGCTCAGAGTTGATGAGCTGGAGCACGAGATTCACACACTGCGATGCAACAGGAAGGGGGAATGTTACCTGGACACTTTGTTCCAGGAGGCAGCCACCACCCTTTAGGCTAGATATTTCAGATTGGTCTGTGGTCAGGGACAGGAAGGTCAGGCAGGAATGGGGACCCAGAAGGTAGCAATGGAGGAGCCTCAGCCCTTGCAATGGTCCAACGGGTTTAAGGTCCTCGCAGCTTATGTTGGCGAGAGCAAGGGGCTGGAGGGTGGATAAGCAAGCTGACCACAGTACCACCATGCAAGGGGTCATTCAAGTGGGGGGAGTAAAAAGGAATGTAGTTGTTGTAGGGGACAGCACAGTTGGGGGATAGACACTGCTCTCTGCAGCTGACAGCATGAGTCCTGAAGGCTGTGTTGCCTGCCTTGTGCCAGGGTTAAGGACATCTCCTCTGGGCTGGAGAGGAACTTGGAGTGGGAGGGGAAGGATCTAGTTGTTGTGGTCCACATGGGTACCAATGACATAGGTAGGACTAAGAAAAAGGTTCTGCTGATGGAGTATGAGCAGCTCGAGGCTAAAGTAAAAAGCAAATGTAATAAGTACTACCAGAGCCATGAGCAAATTGATAGGGGATGAATAAACTCAGAGAGTTGAATGTGTGACTCAAACATTGGTGTGCAAGAAATATGTTTCGATTCATTGGGCACTGGCACCAGCACTGGCGAAAGAGGAAGCTTCACCTGAACCATGCTGGGACCAGTGTAGTGGCAAGTTGGATATCAAGAGCTAAATTGCAGGGGGTGGGGGCATGGGGGGAGTGTTCATGTGAGGGGAAATTTGGAAAGTTTGAAGAGATAGGACAAGGTAATAGCGCAGGTTAGCAAGAGAGGTAATAATAACCAGAGGTGTGAGAGGAAGGGACAGAGTATACCAACTCAAGTGTGCACCAGCAAATAAGATTAGAGTGGGAAAAATAAGTAAAAAGACAGAACTAAAGCCTATTTATGTAACTGCATGCAGCATTTGTAACAAGGTGGATGAATTGATAGCACAGGTAGCAATAAATGAGCCTGATATGATAGCCATTACAGAAACATGGTTACAAAGTGACCAGGGCTGGGACCTAAATATTCATTTCCACAATTGACAATTTGGAAGGATAGGAAGAAAGGAAAAGAAGGTGGGGTAGCTCTGTTAATAAAGGATGAGATCTGGAGAGTAGTGAGAAATGAGCTTGGTTCAGAGGATCAAGGATCAGTTTAAGTGGAGATAAGGCACAGTAAAGGAAAGAAGCCACTGCTGGGAGTAGTTTAATTATAGGCCCCCTGTTAGTACCTACAATGTAGGACAGGGTATAAATCAAGAAATAATGGGGGATAAGAAAGATATTGCAAGAATCATGGAGATTTTAATTATCATATAGATTGGACAAATCAAATTAGCAAAATACATTTGATAAGTGCCACATTAAAAGTTACTATGCAAGACAAGAGCTCAGTGTGTTGGGGGTGACATATTAGCACGGATAGAGGATTGACCGACTCATAAGAAACAAAGAATCGGGATAAATGGGTTCTTTTCAGATTGGCAAAGAGTAATGAGTGGAGTGCTGGAGGGATCAGTGCAACCTGCTCCTATTTCTTATGAACTTATGAACCATCTATCCTTGGTATTCAGTGATGTTACCATCGCTGAATCCCCTAACCTGGGTTTTACCATTGACCAGAAACTGAACTGGACTAGCCATATAAATACTGTGGCTACAAGAGCAGGTCAGAGGCTTGGAAATCTGCAGCAAGTAACTCACTTCCTGACTTCCCAAAGCCTGTCCACCATCTACAAGGCACAAGCCAGGAGTTTAATGGATTTACTCTCCACTTGCGTGGATGAGTGCAGCTCCCACAACACTCAAGATGCTTGGGAACATCCACGACAAAGCAGCCCACTTGATCAGCACCCATCTATCACCTTGCACATTCACTCCCTCCACAACCGATGTACAGTGGCAGCAGTGTGTACCAGCTACAAGATGCACTGCAGCAACTCGCCAAGGTGGGGTTGAACTGTTTATACTTCAATGCCAGGAGTATTACATACAAGGTAGATGAGTTAAGGGCACAGGTAGACACATGGCAGCAGATGTCATTGCTATAACGGAGACCTGGATAAAGGAGGGACACAACTGGCAGCTTAATATCCCTGGTTATAGAGTCTTCAGACATGATAGAGTAGGAGATAAAAAAAGGGGGGAGGGGTAGCACTAATGGTTAGAGAATCAATTCCAGTTGTGAGAAGGGATGATATACTAAATGGGTCAGCAAACGAGGCTTTATGGATTGAGCTCAGAAATAAAAAAGGGGCAGTCACACTACTGGGAGTATACCACAGACCTCCAAATAGTGAAAGGGAGATAGAAGAACTAATATGTAGGCAAATTTCTGCTTGTAAGAACAAGAGGGCAATAATAGTAGGAGACTTCAACTATCCTAATATCAACTGGAATTCAAACAATATAAGGGGCACTGAGGGAGAAAAATTCATGCAGTTTGCCCAGGAAAAAAATTTCCAACCAATTAGTGAAAAACCCAACGAGAGGAGATGCAATTCTAGACCTAGCCTTGGGGAACGAAGAAGGGCAAGTGGGTGAAGTGACAGTTGGCGACCATATTGGGGACAGTGATCACAATTCAGTTATATTTAGCATTACCAAGGAAAAGGACAGAGATAAGGCAGGAGTAAAAGTCTTAAACTGGGGGAAGGCAATTTTTGCAGAAATGAGAAGGGATTTGGCTGAGGTGGACTGGACAGCACTGCTGGAGGATAAAACAGTGGAAAACCAGTGGGAAGCACTAAAAAGCGAGATCCTAATTGTACAAAGTAGACATCTCCCCCACAAAAATACGAGTGGTACTGCCAAATCTAGACCCCCCACCCCCCCCCCCCCCAGTTGTCTAGAGGAATACAGGGGAAGATCAAACAGAAAAAGAAAGCGTACGATAGGCACAAAGAACTAAGCACTGCAGATAGCCTAGACAAATATAGGAAGTGCAGGGATGAAGTAAAAAAGGAAATAAGGAAATCAAAGAGAGGGCATGAAAAAAGATTAGCAAGTAAAGTTAAAGATAACACAAAGATGTTTTACCAACACATTAACGCTAAAAGGTTAGTTAAGGAAAAAGTGGGACATATCAGAGATGAAGATGGAAACTTGTGTGTAGATGCAGAGGCTGTGGGAAGGGTTTTGAATGAATATTTTGTCTCTGTGTTTACAAAGGAAATGGAGGATGTAGATATAGTAGTCCAGGAGGAACACTGCGAGATATTGGACGGGATAGTCATAAAGAGAGAGGAAGACTTCAAAGGGTTGGAATTCCTGAAAGTTGGTAAGTCACCAGGGCCAGATGGATTGTTTCCGAGGCTGCTGAAGGAAGTCAGAGAGGAGATAGCAGATGCTCTGAGGATGATTTTCTAATCTTCACTAGATACAGGGGAGGTGCCGGAGGACTGGAGAACTGCAAACGTAGTTCCATTGTTTAAAAAGGGATCAAAGGAAATGCCAAACAATTAAAGGCCAGTTAGTCTTACATCGGTGGTGAGCAAATTAGTAGAATTAATTCTGAGAGATAAGATTAACTGTCATGTGGAAAGGCATGAACCAGTCAGGGATGGTCAGCATGGATTTGTTAAAGGAAGGTCTTGCCTCACAAATTTGATTGAATTCTTTGAGGAAGTGACAAGAAGGGTTGATGAAGGTAGTGCAGTGGATGTTGTGCACATGGATTTTAGCAAGGCATTTGACAAGGTCCCACAATGCAGATTGGTCAGGAAAGTAAAAGCCCATGAGATTCAGGGTAATGTGGCAAACTGGATAGAAGGTTTGCTTTGTAACAGGAAACAAAGGGTAATGGTCGATGGATGCCCTTGTGAATGGAAAGTTGTCTCAAGTGCTTTTCCACAGGACTCGGTGTTGGGACCCTTGCTATTTGTGTTATACATTAACGATTTGGATGTGAACATGGGGGCATGATTGGGAAATTTGCAGATGACACAAAGATTGGCTGAGTAGTGGATAGTGTAGAGGATAGCCATAATCTCCAGAATGATATAGATGGGTTGGTGGAGTGGGCAGTAAAATGGAAGATGGATTTTAACATAGAGAAATGTGAGGTCATACATTTAGGGAGGTCAAACACTTACAGGGATTGCAAAATAAATGGGAATAAACTAAGAGGGGTAGGTGAAGTGAGAGACCTTGGCGTACAAGTACACAGGTCCCTGAAGGCAGCAGTTCAAGTAGACAAGGTTGTAAAGAAGGCATATGGAATGCTCGCCTTCATTGGCAGAGGTATAGAATATAAAAGTAAGGATATAATGTTGGAATTGTATAAAACACTGGTGAGGCTACAACTGGAGTATTGTGTGCAGTTCTGGTCACCACATTACAGGAAGGACGTAATAGCTCTGGAGAGAGAGCAGAGGAGGTTTACAAGAATGTTGCCAGGGTTAGAAAAGTGTAGCTATGAGGAGAGATTGGATAGGTTGGGGTTATTTTCCTTAGAACAAAGAAGGCTGAGAGGTGACTTGATTGAGGTGTACAAAATTATGAGGGGAATAGATAGAGTGGACAGGATAAAATTGTTTCCCTTGATGGAGAATTCTAGAACCAGGGGACATAGATTCAAGATAAGTGGCAGAAGGTGTAGGGGGGACATGAGGAAGAACTTTTTTACGCAGAGGGTAGTGGGTGTCTGGAATTTGCTGCCCAAGTTGGTGGTAGAGGCAGAAACTCTAAACTCTTTTAACAAGTACCTGGATCTGCACCTTAAGTGCTGTAAGCTGCAGGGTTATGGGCCGGGTGCAGGAAGGTGGGATTAGAAGGGGCACCTGGGTGTCCTCAGGCTGGCATGGACAAGATGGGCCGAATGGCCTCCTTCTGTGCTGTAATTTTTCTATGTTTCTATGGTTCTATGTCTCCTTAGACAGCACCTTCCAAACCCACAACCTCCACCATCTAGAAGGACAAGGGCAGCAGACACATGGGAACACCACCACCTGGAAGTTCCCCTCCAAGTCACTCACCATCATGACTTGGAAATATATCACTGTTCCTTCACTGTCAGTGGGTCAAAATCCTGGAACTCCCTCCCTAACAGCACTGTGGGTGTACCTACACCACATGCACTGCTGCGGTTCAAGAAGGCAGCTCACCACCACCTTCTCGAGGGGCAATTAGGGAGGGGCAATAAATGCTGGGCCCAGCCAGCGAAGCCCACATCCTGTGAAAAAAAAAATAAGCAAGTTTCTAAATAAATGCAACTCATCTTTAAATGAATGGGTTGGATGTGCAAATGAGCAGATGGGTGGATGGAATGGGTCAAACAGCCCTTTCTCATTCCATCCTTTGATTGGTTCTTTAATTACCCTCTCATGCAATCATTCCCCAGTCAATACAGTCCATCCCTTTTCACTCGTTTTCTCTGCTATTCTTTGCTCAAGTCATTGTTTTGGGCCCGTAACTCCCAGAACCAATAATGAGAGGAAAGCCCACCATGCAATGACTTTAATGAAAGAAACACCAGTGTGAGCCTCTGTAGATCGGATTGTGTCTCTTGGAGTTTCTTTATAGAAATGTCAAGTCCCAGATGTTACCTTTGCGATGACATTTTACAGCTGCCCTGAATATCAGCAGACGCACCATCAAAGATCACAGCCCCGGGAAGGCCTGAATAAAATCGGAAAAGATTGCATTAATTAAGGTTCTGTTCTCTAGAAGGAGATATTGATGCCCAATCTACTCAAGGTCTTCATAATTATAAAGGGGGTTTGGTAGAGTAGACGCAGAGCAGATGTTTCCTCTTGGTGGGTAGGGGGAGGAGAGACCCAAGCTAGAAACTATAAACATGTCACCAATCAGCCAACAGGGAATTCAGGACAAACTTTCTCTGCCCTGGGCAGTGAGAATGTGAAATTCGCTGCCATAAGGAATAGTTGCCGTGAATAACACTGATTTATTCGAGGGGAGGCTACACGAGCAGCTGAGAAAGGAATGGGAGGATATGATTATAGGGTGAGATGAACAGGGTAGGCGGAAGGAAGCTCACTTGGAACATAAAGAGCAGTTTGGCTGAATGGCCTCTGTTAATGTGCTGGGAATTCTAAACAATTCTATGAAAAATCATCAACATATTCAATCAGCAAGTCCTGCCCATCTCTCCAGCCTACCCACTGGCCCACCTATAAAACCTGATAGCTCATACACCGGTCTATCTGTCCATC
The DNA here is from genome assembly GCF_017639515.1 of Carcharodon carcharias. Taxonomy (NCBI): domain Eukaryota; kingdom Metazoa; phylum Chordata; class Chondrichthyes; order Lamniformes; family Lamnidae; genus Carcharodon; species Carcharodon carcharias. The sequence continues at coordinate 16,083,280 of NC_054469.1, read as the reverse complement.
TATCCACCTGTCTACCATCCATCTATAGCGCCCACATGCCCATGGATGAAGCTGCTGACCATCGCAACTGCTCACCTATCCAATTGTCCAGCTGCCCAAATGTCCACATAACAATCTCCCCACATCCCAACCTCCCCCCCCGCCCATCTCCCCACATCCCCATGTCCCCACCTCCCCATCTTCCCACTCCCCACCTCCCCACATCCCCATGTCCCCACCTCCCCACTCCCCACCTCCCCACATACCCATGTCCCCACCTCCCCATCTCCCCACCTTCCCACATCCCCATGTCCCCACCTCCCCAGTCCCCACCTCCCCACATCCCCATGTCCCCACCTCCCCACTCCCCACCTCCCCATGTTCCCACCTCCCCACATCCCCATGTCCCCACCTCCCCATCTTCCCACTCCCCACCTCCCCACATCCCCATGTCCCCACCTCCCCATCTTCCCACTCCCCACCTCCCCACATCCCCACCTCCCCACTCCCCACTCCCCACATCCCCATGTCCCCACCTCCCCATCTCCCCACTCCCCACCTCCCCATCTCCCCATATCCCCAACTCCCCAATAAAGAGTGAAGATTAGTGTTCTCAAGGCTTTGAAGTTGGTAAGGCAAGTTGATATCGCTGTTAAATAAAAATCAATACAGGATCCTTCGCTTCAGTAATAGAGGCATAGAGAGGGCAAAACAAGAAAATTATGTTGAATCTACACAAATTCACTGGTTGGGTCCAACGGGACACACACTTAAATCAAGGCCTTAGAGGAAGGTTTATGCCTATAAAACCACTGTGAGGGTCTTCAATATTTATCCGTCAAACGGCATCACTAAAAACAGATTATCTGGTCATTAAAACATTGCTGTTTCTGGGATCTTTGTGTGTGTAAATTGGCTGCCATGTCTCCTACATTACAACAGTGAGTACACTTCAAAAGGTACTTCACCAGCTGTGGACTGCATTTGGGTAACTTTCGTTTTTTACTTATTTTTTCATGGGATGTGGGTGTCATTGGCAAGGCCAGCATTTGTTGCCCATCCCTAATTGCCCTTGAACTGAGTGGCTTGCTAGGCCATTTCAGGGGGCGGTTAAGAGTCAACCACATTGCTGTGGGCCTGTTTTTATATAATCTTTAGGATGATTGACCTTGACGGATCTGGTGTATTCGATGACCGCTTTGGTGCCTTCGGAGACAGCGTGTTTGGCCAGTTCCCCTGGTGAGGTGGACGGCGCTCTGGATCTCCCTGGCCGAGATAGTACGGCGCTTGTAGTGAATGAGGTGCGAGGCCTCAGAGGCGATGCGCTCAAAAGTGTCAACAATGAAGGAATTCACAGCTCTCATAGCCTTGGGCAAGAATCCTGGTGGAAGGGTGGACCTGGGTGAGTACCCTGTGGACATAAGTGGAATATCTCTGCTTGCAAGATTTCCTCTGCTTCTTGGTGCCTTTGGTCAGTGACTGCTTCAACACCTTGAGGGACACATCGCCCTTCACCACAGCTGCCACATCAAGCATTCCACTCGACTCGACCAACTCGAGTCAGTTCCCTGGGTCTCTGCGTTACTCATCCACTGACAATACCACTACACTACTGCCTGGTTTTATTGTGGGTCTGGAGTCACATGTAGGCCAGACCAGGTAAGGACAGCAGATTTCATTCCTTAAAGGGCATTAGTGAACCAGATGGGTTTTTACAATCATAGTCACTAACTTTATATTCCAGATTCATTCATTGAATTTAAATTCCACCAGCTGCTGTGGTGGGTTTTGAACCCATTCCCCATCCCAAGCATTAGTCTGGGTCTCTGGATTACTAGTCCAGTGACATTACCACGATATCACCACCACCACAGTGGGGCCCCCTTTCTCAGTACCTTCAGGAGAGGATAAAGGGAAACATGACACAGAAAACATGAGTTCCTGACATGCTGCAGAGCAAGATCCCAAAACCTCACAGGGCAGAGTGAGGGAGGGATAATCAATGTCGCCCATTGTTGCAAATGAGTGAGTGGTCAGCTGACGAGCTGACAATGTTTCTCACATTAACAATGTGTGTGTGCATGCGCGTTTGTGTGTCTGAGTGTGTGTGTGTGTGTGTGTGTGTGAGCGTGCCTGTGTGTGTCTGTGTTTGTGTGTGTCTGAGCGTCTGTGTGTCTGTCTGAGTGTGTGCGTGTCTGTGTGTAAGCGTGCCTGTGTGTGTCTGTGTCTGTGTATCTGAGTGTGAGCGGTCTGTGTGTCTCTTTGCCTGTGTCTGTGCGTGTGTTTGTGTGAGTCTGAGTGTCTCTGTGTGTCTGAGTGTCTGTGTGAGTGTCTGTGTGTTGTGTGTGTGCGCACTTTGTGTTGCAAATGAGTGGTCAGCTGACGAGCTGACAACGTTTCTCATATTAACAATGTGTGTATGCGTTTGTGTGGGTGTGTGTGTATCTGTGTGTGTGTGAGCGTGCCTGTGTGTGTGTGTCTGTGTGTCTGTGTATGTGTCCGTGTGTGTGTCTGAATGTCTGTGTCCGTGTCTGTGTGTGTGTGTGTCTGAGTGTGTATGTGTGTGGGTGTGTGCGTCTGTGTGTGTGTGTGTGTGTGTGCGTGTTTCTGTGTGTGTCTGAGTGTCTGTGTGAGTGTGTGTCTGAGTGTCTGTGTGTGAGTGTGTGCACACTTGGTGTTGCATATGAGTGGTCAGCTGACGAGCTGACAATGTTTCTCATATTAACAATGTGTGTGTCTATGAGTGTGTGTCTATGTGTGTGTGTGTCTATGTGTGTGTGTGTGTGTGTCAATGTGTGTGTGTGTCAATATGTGTGTGTGTGTGTGTGTGTGTGCACTGGTGCTGCACTTGGGTAGCTATAACATTATAAATAACACTGAACTTTCAGAGCTTTTTTATTTCACTTCAGAATGTTTCTATGGAGACCACATCCTGTTTAATTTACTTTCTTTAATGATTGGCACTTCCTCCGCAGGAGAGAAGTCATTCCGAAGAGGGGATGCTCAGGTTAAGATGAACGGGTGGCTATTAAGTTGCCGGGCAGCTCAAATCGACAATCAGCGAGCAAATTTAAAGCCAGCAGAGGTAGGAATCCCTCTGGTTATTCGCAGCCCAAGTATGAGAAGGCTGCAATTTCAGCTGTACTTGCGTGGGCAGCACTCTCACATCTGAGTCAGGAGGTTGTGAGTTCAAATCCCATCCCAGACACTTGAGCACAAAAATCCAGGCTGATACCACACTATCACAGGTACCACCTTCTGGATGAGAAATACAGTTAAGGCTTGAGTTTTTTTTTGAAATTCATTTTTATGGGAGTCACTGGCTAGGATCAGCATTTATTGCCATTCCTAATAGCCCTCGTTCAGGGGACAGTTCACAAGCCAACCACATTGCCTGTGGGTCTAACCAGACCAGGTAATGATGGCAGATTACAACAATCAGCAATTTTAATTTTAAAGACTTTGAATTCCAGGGACTTCAAATTTCACCATCGGTTCTGGTGGGATTATGAACCCAGCTTCCACAGATCACTCTCCTGGAGTTTCTGGAATGTAAGTCCAGTGATAATACCACTATACCACCACATCCCCACCACAAATGAGTAATCCAGAGAAACAATTCAACGCAGTACTGATAGAGTGGCATCTTTTCAATGAGACATAAAATCAAGATATCCTCTGGACTCTTAGGTAGCGTAATAGTAACATCACTAGATCAGTAATCCCTAGGCCCAGGCCAGTGGTCTGTGGCTATGAGTTCAAATTCCAGAATGGCAGCTGGTGGGGTTTAAATTCAATTAATAAATCTGGAATATAAAACTAGTCTCAGTAACAGTGACCATGAAATGATCATCGATTGTCATAAAAACCCATCTGGGTCACTAATGATCCTTTAGGGAAGGAAACCTGCCATCCTTACCCAGTCTGGACTACATGTGACTACAGTCCCACAGCAATGTGGTTGACTCTTAACCACCCTCTGAAATGACCACTCTGTTCAAGGGCAATTAGGGATGGGCAACTGATGCTGGCCTTACCAGAGGTGTCCACATCCTATGAAAGAATGAATTTTGGAAAACTGTCCAAAAGCAGAGCTGAGGAGTTCTTGGATTTCCTCCCAATATTTATCCCTTGGCCAAGGTCACTGAAAACAGATTATGTGGTCATGATAGCGTTTCTGCTTGTGGGATCTTGCTGTGCACCAACCGGCTGCCGCAATAACAACACTTCAGAAAGCACTCCATTGGGTAGGAAGTACTTTGGGACTCCCTGATGTCACAAAAGGTGCTGGATAAATGCGTAGACACTAAAGAGTGCCTTGTTTTTAAAGTATTGTCAGTTTCATGAAGTATGTTGACATTTAAACCAAAAGAATTATGAGCTCAGTTCATGTCAGCGAGGTCCATCTGGATGGACAGCTGGTTGTAACTCTTTTGAGTCAAAACAATTAAACTGAATTAACAAAATCAGGGACAAAGTAAAAGCAGCCCCTTAAAGGGAAACTGCAAAAACAAAAGGACAAAATTCAAAGGAAACTTGCAAACATTAAATCAAAATGTGATTAAGTAGAATGCACTTTTTGTGCTGTTACCCATTGTGTAGGTAATTGAGGGCGTGAGAAAATGCGCAGAACAGACCAGCGGTGTTTGAGGGCGATCCCATCGTCGCTGCCAGGGGGTGCTGTCCAAATGGAAGTCACAATTACCCCTGAAAGATCCCAGAGCTCTTGATCAGCATGCAGGCAATCCCGAGGGCTGCTCACTTACAGTACAGCGCAGGCTGCACTAGGCACTGGGACAGTCCAAGCAGCTCATTAAGCAGAAAGCAGAGGTTTGGGGGGTGGGATCAGCTTTCTAGGGAAAATGACAAGCAGAGACGGCATGAGGCAGTTTCAAAGCGAGCGTCCCACAGAACATGCAGCAAGGAATTCAGCCCTCAAATGGATGCCTGGCCTTTATACTTAAATGGCATAACAGGGAAGTGAAGGATTGGGGGTGAAATTAGGCTTGGTTACTGTGGAAATTGGAATTTTCAGAAGACTCTGTACAAAAGTTGAATCTCCCCGTACATATTTCCAACTGCTTGTGGTTCTATTGTTCTGCCTTTAATTCCCAGCATTGACCTTAGCCCGTGGGGCACTCAATGTGTGAAATCTCATACAACCTATCTCCAAATTGCACCCTCCGCTATTAAGCAGGTCAATGTCTCTGCTTCTGAATGGGTGCGCTGGAAATTGGTGCAAATAACAATATGGAAACAGGCTACTCAGTCTAACCAGTACATGTTGGTGTTTAATCACGTTAATTATAACATGCCATAATTCCAGTCATATTACCCACCCTGGTGTCAAGAGGGGATTGTCTTTTATTGGATAATTAACAATAGCAACTTCAAACACAGAATCATAAGCAGGTGAGAGTGGTACAACACAATTATCTAGTCGCGCGGACGGTTAGTGCTTAGCATTAGGTCAATATGGACTGTAGAACATGCAACCTCTGCTGGAGTTGTTCTTACGGGTGTATCCCCCTGATGATGGGGTCTCTGCAAGCATGGGAGCCAAATGTTTCCTCTCCCCTGCCAATACAATCACCAAGAAATGACCACAAAGTAAAAGTAGGGGAACCTCAGGCGCTGATCAACCTTTGGAGTCAACAAGGAAAAGGTTCAAGTGAAAACTCCCTGGAGTCACAAACCCCAGAGGTGACAATGGGTATTTTTTTTTAATTCATTTACCGGATGGCTGGGCCAGCAATTATTGCCCATCCCTAATTGCCCTTGAGAAGGTGGTGAGTGAGCTGCAGTCCCTGTGGTGTAGGTACACCCACAGTGCTGCTCAGGGAGGGCGTTCCAGCTATCCATTCCAAATAGCTCCAGAATTTTTAAAAAAAAGACATCAGGCCAATGCAGGAGAGGTAGGCACAGCCCAAAATATGTCAATGTGCCCAGATCAGCGACTGTAGGATTGTAATTAAACATGGTTCTCATAACTTAAGGCTGCAGCTCAACCAGGAGCAAATTGGAGAATCAGTGCAGCAGCTGGTAGCTTACTGGAACCCTTGCTCAAGTGCAGTTTTGGAAATGAAGTGGGATCTCATTTTACTGTTGGGCTTGTTAGAGTTTGCCCACGACCTTTTTAACCTCTCACCACTTTGTCAAGCTTTTACATAATGACAGCACTCCGAGAAGCCCCTGACACCATCCAGGCAGATATCATTCACTTGATTCATGCCCGCTTGCCGCTAGACTCAATATCCACTCCTTGCAAGCACAGCGACTGCATCCTGTTGAAATATCAGCAAGGGACAAGGGTCACTTCAGCAGCACTTCCCTAACCCGCCTCCCCCACCCATGGACGCTCCCGTTAGGGTGGACAAGGTGGATCTTGGAGCCGTGACCTGCTGCCAGTTGGGGGCGCAGAGGTCTTATCCTGAGCCAATTAAAGTCAGCTCGGAGAGACCCGGTCAAGCAGAGGTGGGCTTGTCCCTGACTTTTCTTCTGCCTCTGCACAAACTTCAGCCATAGGTGCCTCTTAGCTTTCAGATGGGTCAGCCAGTAGGCAAAGGGGGTTGGGGGGTGGGGAGTGGGTATCAACTCTCAATGTAATACAAAACTCATCTGCACTTTCAGATGGATTTGCAGACAGGTAGCCTGAGCTGTAAAGTCAGGCATTCAAGGACCATCGTCTAAAAGTCAACCTGTAAAATGGCAAAAAATTCAACTGGCAGAGCCCCACCCTAAGTGCAATGCACATTCCCACCACAATTCAAAGTGGTCAGTGAGGCTTGTTTAAGAAGGGAGTGAGGCAAAAGACAGGAAATTACAGGCCGATTAGCCTGACCTCGGTCGTTGGTAAGATTTTAGAGTCCATTATTAAGGATGAGATTTCAGAATACTTGCAAGTGTATGGTAAAATAGGGCAAAGTCAGCATGGTTTCATCAAGGGGAGGTCATGCCTGACAAATCTGTTAGAATTCTTTGAGGAGGTAACGAGTAGATTAGACAAAGGAGAGCCAATGGAGATTATCTACTTGGATTTCCAGAAGGCCTTTGACAAGGTGCCGCACAGGAGGCTGCTCAGTAAGATAAGAGCCCATGGTGTTAGAGGCAAGGTACTAGCATGGATAGAAGATTGGCTGTCTGGCAGGAGGCAGAGAGTGGGGATAAGGGGGTCCTTCTCAGGATGGCAGCCAGTGACTAGTGGAGTTCCGCAGGGGTCAGTGTTAGGACCACAACTTTTCACTTTATACATTAATGATCTAGATGAAGGAACTGAGGGCATCCTGGCTAAGTTTGCAGATGACACAAAGATAGGTGGAGGGACAGGTAGTTTTGGGGAGGCGGGGAGGCTGCAGAAGGATTTGGACAGGTTAGGAGAATGGGCAAAGAAGTGGCAGATGGAATACAACGTGGGGAAGTGTGAGGTCATGCACTTTGGTAGGAAGAATAGAGGCATAGACTATTTTCTAAATGGGGAGAGAATTCAGAAATCTGGAGTGCAAAGGGACTTGGGAGTCCTAGTCCAGGATTCTCTTAAGGTTAACTTGCGGGTTGAGTTGGTAGTTAGGAAGGCAAATGCAATGTTGGCATTTATTTCAAGAGGACTAGAATATAAAAGCAGGGATGTGCTGCTGAGGCTTTATAAGGCTCTGGTCAGACCACATTTAGAATATTGTGAGCAATTTGGGTCCTCGTATCTCAGGAAGGATGTGCTGGCCCTGGAGAGGGTCCAGAGGAGGTTTACGAGAATGATCCCAGGAATGAAAGGCTTAACATATGAGGAACATTTGAGGACTCTGGGTCTATACTTGATGGAGTTTAGAAGGATGAGGGGGGATCTGATTGAAACTTACAAAATACTGAAAGGCCTGGATAGAGTGGACATGGGGAAGATGTTTCCATTAGTCAGAGAGACTAGGACCTAAGGGCACAGACTCAGAGTAAAGGGAAGACCTTTTAGAACAGAGATGAGGAGAAACTTCTTTAGCCAGAGAGTGGTGAATCTATGGAATTCATTGCCACAGAAGGCTGTGGAGGCCAGGTCATTGAGTGTATTTAAGACCCAGATAGATAGGTTCTTGATTGGTAAGGGGATCAAAGGTTACGGGGAGAAGGCAGGAGAATGGGGTTGAGAAACTTATCAGCCATGATTGAATGGCGGAGCAGACTCGATGGGCCGAATGGCCTAATTTCTGCTCCTATGTCTATGGTCTTATGGTCATCTCGCTCCATCACCCCCAACTCCTGTCTCACACCCAACCCTAATTAAATCTGCTGCTACATTCGAGGCAGTTTGAAGATGAGGGTGGGGCTGGTATTTCAACAAAGAAACCTCTCTGTTTGCTGGATTTGAAGATTGGCCTTGCTTTGCCTGGTAGCTAATCATAGCTGTTTGGGGCTCTGCAGACTCTGCCAAGAGGATCGCTGTTGATTTATTCATTTTCCAGATGTGGTCTTCGGCTGACCTGGCCAGCATTAGCTTTACTGTCCGAATTAGTCAGCTCTGAATAAACTATTGAAGTCGAGACCATGGATTTCCTAAAGAAAATGCTTCAATTAATTTATTTGAAGAGGAGGAGGAGGAGGATGCCATGCAGCAAGTGATAGACAGAGCTAAGTGATCCCACAACCAATGGATCATATCTAAGCTCTGCAGTCCTGCCACATCCAGTCGTGAATGGTGGTGGGCAATTAAACAACTCACTGGAGGAGGCAGCTCCACAAATATCCCCACCCTCAATGATGGGGGAGCCCAGCACAGCAGTGCAAGAGATAAGGCTGAAGCATTTGCTACAATCTTCAGCCAGAAGTGCCAAGTGGATGATCCACCTTGGCCTCCTCTGGGGTCCCCAGCATCACAGATGCCAGTTTTCAGCCAATTCGATTCACTCCACGTGATATCAAGAAACGGTTGAAGGCACTGGATACTGCAAAGGCTATGAGCCTTGGCAGTATTCCGGCAATAGTACTGAAGTCTTGTGCTCCAGAACTTGCCACACCCTTAGCCAAGCTGTTCCAGTACAGTTACAACACTGGCATCTACTTGGCTATGTAGAAAAGTGCCCAGGTATGTCCTGTGCACAAAAAGCAGGACAAATCCAACCCAGCCAATTACTGCCCCATCAGTCTACCCTCGATCATCAGTAAAGTAATGGACGGGGTCATCAACAGAGCTATCAAGCGGCACTTGCTTAGCAATAACCTGCTCACTGATGCCCAGTTTGGGTTCCACCAGGGCTACTCAGCTCCTGACCTCATTACAGCCTTGGTTCAAACATGGACGAAAGAGCTGAACTCCCGAGGTGAGATGAGAGTGACTGCCCTAAACATCAAGGCAGCATTTGACAGAGTGTGGCATCAAGGAGCCCTAGCAAAACTTGAATCAATAGGAATCAGGGGGAAAACTCTCCGCTGGTTGGAGTCATACCTAGCACAAAGGAAGATTGTTGTGATTGTTGGAATTCAATCATCTCAGCTCCAGGACATCACTGCAGGAGTTCCTCAGGGTAGTGTCCTTGGCCCAACCATCTTCAGCTGCTTCATCAATGACCTTCCCTCCATCATAAGGTCAGAAGTGGGGATGTTCGCTGATGATTGCACAATGTTCAGCACCTTTCACGATTCCTCAGATACTGAAGCAGTCCATGTCCAAATGCAGCAAGACCTGGACAATAAGTGTCCTCAAACGTTCCTCATATGTTAAGCCTTTCATTCCTGGGATCGTTCTCGTGAACCTCCTCTGCACAAGTCAAATTCACCGCTGCCCTAAACGTCTATAACTAGATCCTTCCAGGCAATTTCTTTGTCTTATTTGCAGGGCCTCCAGTGGCCAGTATCAAGCCTGAAAAACAATTTGGAGTTTGCATAGCAAGCGGGCATGGACTGCTTCATCATCTGAGCAGACATATTATGGGAATCAGTTTCTTAGCAGGTAGGTTATTCTTTCAAAGATAATGACCAGTAACTTCCAAGTTCCAAGACATCGTAACTTAACCCCTCACCCCCACCCACCTATCCTACCCGCCTACCTTTGTCAGGAAGATATAATAATTTTCATTATGTTATTGGAATTTATTGTAAAGTAAAGCAATAGTAGAGCCTGTGTCTATGTATATATGTGTGTGTGTGTGTGTGTGTGTGCATGTGTGTATATATGTGTGTCTGTGTCTTAATTGAAATAAAGACAACTGGTCTGAAGGCTTTGATGTAAGAAGAGAAGCTAGGTTTGAAATGCTAACTAGGTAAACATGGGTGAAATTTTAGAATGTGAGGTGTAAAGGGGACATTTGCATTTTTAAATAACCCAAAGTAGCTTGAATTCTAAGGAGGGGGTGAAAAGTTACACCTAGCCAGAAGAAATTAAGAAACAGTGTGTTTATCTTTCCCAAAACTACTGGTAAAATTAGTGCTATGATAGATTTGTATTATTGGAGGGGTAAAGCCCAAAGACATAGGGCTGAATTCTCCGGTCAGCAAGTGGAGGTGGGGCCAGCTCACTGGCGTTTAAAATAACGGTGTCACGTGAGGGGACTTTTTTTAAAAGTTTTAAAATTTTTTTTTCAGTTTTTAAGTATCAAACTGATCTCCCTGAGGCACAGATCTCTGCACTCTTTCACATGCATGCGCGAAAGAGTGCCAGGCCTGACTCAGGAGGTCCCCGCCGGCCCAGACAGGAAGCACTCAGCGCTTCCAGGCAAGCATCACACTGGGCAGGCCTGAATTGTCTCGCTCACATAAAATGGCGGCGCAGTCCCGATCGAGGATGCCAATCGGGTACATGCCTGCCCCCATACAACCCCCCCTAATGGAGGGAAAATTTTCCCCATAGTGAAACAATAGGAATTTGTATTGAAATGGAGGGGGAAATAGGTATAAAGGAGAGAAGGCTGTGTGTAGGAGCAGGCATTTTAAAATCTAACACAAGAGTGAAAATCCTCCAGCATGTATGCCTCAAGCTGCTGTCTACAAGGAACTGAAGCTGAGAAAACACACTTTTAATTCAACTGTCTGGGGTGTGTGCTTTGCCTGAGTCTGTTTAAATCTATGTATTTTACTGTTGCCTCAACGGAGGTATAACTGGGAGCCAGATTAACTAGGGGATTTAGAAGTTATTATAGTAGTTTGTAAACCTATTTATGTGCATAAAATCATTTTTTACGTAATAAAGGTTTAATTTCGTTTTCTAAGAAACCTATAAGACTCAGTGATGTTATTACTACGGCATTCAAGGCACGCATCTCGAATAAGTACAAACTGTAAAATAGTCGTGCCAGTTGTTTCAAGTTTACCTCTGGGATTTGAACAGCTCAGCATTTACCCTCCACTGTGCCATAACACCTTACAAACTTATCTTCTCCCTGGCTTCTGAAAGTGACTGGACTTTTAAACTCACCTGCTCTATGGCTGCTAGTGCTGTAAAGAAGGTGGGGGGGGTCCTTACCTCCAACTCTCCTGCCCTGGACTGCAGGTCTTGTAACTGTGCTGCCCTACATAGTTCTTGCCTGGCCAAATTTCAAAGGAACAACAATTTATGCTGCATGAGATAAAGGTGCTGATTGGTTGGAAAGCAAACTCTGATTGATCAAGGCGTCCTCCTTACCTTTGTTTAATTCAAAAAATGTACAATGCCTGGACATGTTCCTTTTGCCTACAGAGGCAGGTCCCTGCATATGAATACATGTAGCTTCTAGCAGGTGTAAGTGAGCTACATTGTGAGCCCAAGTCATAATCTTAAATTGGTTGTTAGTGTAATTATTAGCATGCTCAGGATTGTTCAGCAAGTGCTGTCCAATCACAGAATCACATCTAAGATTAGGCATTATATTCTGAGTTTTGCAAGCACAGGCCAGTTGAGTATGATCAGCACTCTGCCTATTGCAAATAGCATAGGGACCTGTCCTTGGCAGGCAAAAGGAACATGTCCAGACATTGCGCCTGATGGATTCTCCACGGCAATGCCTCGATCAATCAGAGTTGACTTGCCAGCCAATCCACACCCTTTTGTTTATGCAGTACAAATTATTTCTCCCTTTGAAATTTGGCATTCTTGTGTCTATCCTGATGAGTGCAAGCGGAAAAGTTTCAACAGTGTGAATCTTTTTTCAGCAATACTCAAGTTCTGTGTTTAGGGATTGTTTAGTAAAATAATTATTTATGGAGCAAAGCATTTGCTGGAAGTATCATTATGGCAGAGAGTGCTGTACATGATGATGAACCTATGGGGGCACGTCATGAAGTCAGGCAATAAAGATCAACTCACTGCTCCCACTCATTTGAGATCATGACCCAGTGAACAGGAGAGGAGCCCTATTTCAGTGTGATGGTTATAGTTAAATTAGTCAATCATTAGTTTGGAGAATGTGGCTCATCGGGCAAACATTTACTTGATTAAGTTTGGCTTGTAAAGCTACTAGTGCACTCAAGAGATTCATGGAAATTGCAAACTGATTCCTTAAGTCATTCATTTTGCCAGACGTTATTGCAGGTAAACTTTTGATGGAAGATTGAACATAGTTGCAACCCTCAAGAGCAGTTCACAGAATCACACAGTGCAGAAGAGGACCTTCGGCCCATCGAGTCTGCACTGACACGTGAGAAACACCTGACCTACCTACCGAATCCCATTTACCAGCACTTGGCCCATTGCCTTGAATGTTATGACGTGCCAAGTGCTCATCCAGGTACTTTTTAAAGGATGTGAGGCAACCCGCCTCCACCACCCTCCCAGGCAGCGCATTCCAGACCGTCACCACCCTCTGGGTAAAAAAGTTTTTCCTCCCATCCCCCCCCCTAAACCTCCTGCCCCTCACCTTGAACTTAGGTCTCTTTGTGATTGACCCTTCAACGAAGGGGAACAGTTGTTCCCTATCCACCCTGTCCATGCCCCTCATAATCTTGTACACTTTGATCAGGTCACCCTTCAGTCTTCTCTGCTCCAACAAAAAACAACCCAAGTCTATCCAACCTCTCTTCATAACTTAAATGTTTCATCCCAGGCAACATCCTGATGAATCTCCTCTGCACCCCCTCCAGTGCAATCCCATCCTTCCAACAAAGTGGCGACCAGAACTGCACACAGCAGTTGGAAGCGAAGTATCTGTAGGGGAACTGGCAGTGGTTCTAAGGCGGCCAGATCTATATTCATACGATGAACATGACTTACAGTGACATGATTCAATCACTTGCAGAGTTTAATACAAGGGAGATAAGGGAGATTGAACGCCATAGCCCATGCCAATGATAAGAGGAGGTATTTAAGTCAACTCCCATTTCCAAGTGGTAGTGTCCACACTACAGGTCTGTCTATGGCAGGCTTCTGCCTCATAAGATGACGGACATGGCGGTTTCTGCTGCACTTGCTGCAGAGGAAGCCAGTGAGCTGAGAAGGTGCACGATTCACTGGCCTCTGTTTTCTCTGGGCCCTCTTCTCAGCCAGCTGAGCTTTTTGGTTCTCCTCGCCTCTTCCAACGCCCTTCCAAACAGTCAGCCTCCAGAGGTCATGGTCATCAGCAACTGTCTCCCAGGTGTCAGTGTCTGCCACCTTCATATCTTGTTTGTAGTTGTCCCTTACAGTGAAGGTATAGATGTCCAGGAGGTCATGACCCAGTGGCCAGTTCACCATATAGGAGGTCTTTGGGTATACGGCCGTTATGCATCCGATGAATATGGTCGAGCCAGCACAGATGCCGTTGCCTTAGAAACAAATGTCTGTTGATGGAATTTGCACATTGCAGGACCCCTGAGTTGGTGACCTTGTCCTGTCAGAGATGTCAAGATACATCTGAGACAGTGAAGGTGGAAACTATTCAGCCTCTTCTCCTGCCTGGAGCATCTTGTCCAGGTCTCACCACCTTGGAGGGCACAGGCTCACAGTTTGGTGTTCCCAGTCAGGTTGCTGTTGTCTCACACTCTCTTCTTACTCAGAGTGGACATAACAGCCGCAGCTTTAGCGACGCGTGTTGATTTCAGTACCGACTGACAGATTAATGGTGATTGTGGAGCTGAGATATGTGAAGCGACTGTTATGATCCTTGACCAGATCCCGGGTCATGGGTGAGATACGGGTTTGGGACCAATAACATTTTATTTAGACAAAAGACAGAACTTTACGCTCCCCTCCTCCACCACCACCTCCTCTCGGGTGGGTTCTGAAGTGAGGGGGATTTTGAAACTGCATGGACGGAGTTCTCTCCAGGTTCCCAGTGATTTTATGTTGGGGCGGGCAGGGAGTCCACCCTTACCCCAATTGAGGCCCTTGAGCGGCGAATTAATGGCCACTTAAGGGCCGTTTCCCTCCCAGCCTCAAATTTTAGGCTGGCGGGCGGATGAAATCTTGGGTGGGGGGGGGGGGGGGGAGTGACGGCGGGAAACCCAGAATTAAAGTTCAATCTCAGGCAGGAAAGGGTGTGGGGGGGTGGTTTCCATCAGAAGACCACTTCTGACTGGGGACACCCTTCCCTTAAGACCTGATGACCTCCAGAGCTCCTCCCACCCCCGCTATCCTCCAAGACCCTGATCACACCTGTGGAAAACCACCCCGCCCCCCAGGCCTCCCCTACCCTCCCCAGCTTGGGACACTTGACACTTACCCCTTTCTCCCATTCCCGGGACTTACTCTCAGGCAGCTCTTTGCAGTACCTCTTCCGGCCACTGTAGCGCTGTTGCTGGAGGGACTTGAGAGCTGTCGGTCAATCTGATTGGCCGGCAGCTCTCCAAGGTGGGACTTCCTCGCGAGTGAGGGGCGAATGCCCCGCCTTATGCCAGTCAATGCTTTGGAGAACGTAAAATGGCAGCCAGGCTGTTAGGGTCAGTGGGTTGTGTTCCCAGCCAACTCTTCAGCTGGCAGGGACCGAGCCCCTGCCATCCTGAAAATTCAGGCCAAAGTTTGAGATTCGAGATGCTCACTAAGTTAACAAAGATTCCACATGTTTCAAACAAACAAAAGTAGACATAACGATACAAGGCCAGAAAGATAACAATTTACAATATCTATGATTCAATCTAACATTCAGGACATCTGAATTAACAGGCAAACTGCGCTCGAAAGCACATGCCAAATGTGACCAAACCCGATTCCATGGATTTCTCAGCGCCCCAACCCTGATGTCTGTTACGTTGTGAGCCGACCAATCTCACGCCCGACTCGCGGCCAATGCCATTCAAGACCTTAGGACAGTTGTGCTCGGCCCCAATGTCATTCTTGAGTCTTGAGGTGGCGCAGGTGTGCGGTGGTCCTCCGTCTGAAAGTACCCCTGTTCAGACGGAATTTCACATTGGCCCCAAGCCCTGAACCCTCTCTCAGGAGCCGGTGCCCCACAACCGGAGTCACCTCACGGAAATTCCACCCCCCCACCGTGTCCTTTAGCGCGGCGCAGAGGGGCTTCCTGTATGGGCTGCTGCTGCACACCCTTCACTTCCTTGCCCTCGCCCAGTGCCTGGACACGGCCTGGCATGCCTTGTTGCCATCCGATGGCAGAGGTCCACAGTGGGGACCCCTCTACTGGGGGTGCCCTCTCATTTTCCATTGAAGAACGTCCCTACTCCAATCCTGCAGCTACTACATTAGGCCAGTTGAAGAGGAGAAATTACAATCCCCATTCACACAGCGACTACAGAGACTTCCTTTAACCACTTTTATTCAAGCATAAGCAAGGGAGCCGCAATCATTCCTAAGAATGAAGACCCCCAGCTTCCAGATTGATTGCATTTCATTATTTTCTTGTCACAGTACATTTGAGTACATTTGAATATATCCAATCGGTAACCGACACCCATGCTAACTCTAACCTATTGAATACATAGACATGTGATTTTACTAACCAATTATTCTAAAGGCTGTATACATAATTATATTAACCAATCAAAATTAAAACACGTACTCAAAGACCTTGGTTCTCAGAGCTCAAGACTGTTTCTGTTTCATCAAAGCCCCCTCTTTGTCCATTGTATGCCTTCCCACATCTAAGCTAAAGCCATCTGCCCCTTCCCTGTGTGAGAGGGGAGTATACCTAATCTAACTTGTGTCCTTTCTTGTGTCTCGAGCCTGACTCTCAAGGCTGCGTAACCTTCACCTGGTAATCGTCAACTCTTGATATGCTTAGCAGCCATGTCTGCCTGGAGATTTTAAGTGTTCTGCAGTAAATTCTTACAGTGTTCTCTTTTAGCATTTTCAATTTTCCCCTAACACCATCAGGGACCTGGGGTGGAGGGTGTTACACGCAGCAGTCCCGCACAACCACAGGATGTGTCGGTGCACGGACTCCCAAGATACCTGCGTCTTTTGGGATCTTGTGGAGTCTGTGGACCATATAAATGTTAATTGCTGTAGGCTGCTTCCCTGTTCCATTTTCTTCAAAAACCTTTTATTCCTGTTTTGTTTGCACTTCAGCCCCGCGCTCCTGATCTACGGACAGCCGGTGTGGAGGAGGGCCGGGAGGGAGGAGGATCTCCTCGTGAACCTGCTCCTGGACCTGGCCAAGTTGGCCATTAACAGGTCCAGGCAGCGGGCGATCGAGGGAGTCGCTGACCGGACTGTCTGCCCCTCTTCCGCGGCTATGTCCGCAGCCGGGTGTCCCTGAAGAGGGAGCACGCGAAGTCCACTGGCACTGTCAAGGCTTTCTGTGCCCGGTGGACACCTAGGGGACTGGGCTGCTTTATGGACCCCCTTAATCACATTTTGATTTGATTTTGGTAAGTTTCCTTTGCATTTTGTCTTTTGGTTTTGCAGTTTCCCTTTAAGGGGCTGCTTTTACTTTGTCCCTGAGTTTGTTAATTTAGTTTAATTGTTTTGACTCAAAAGAGTTACTGTTAGCTAACTTTCCTGACCTTGCTGCTATGTCTTGGTGCTCCCCGGACATACACAGCAGAGGTGGAGGCAGCCTGCTGACAGTGATTGCACCGTAGTGTCCCCAGCTGATGCTCAACCTCCAAAACCCAGAGCTCGAGCTGTTCCAATCAGAGGCACCTCCTGCACACTCAGTCATCCAGACCGCCAGGAGTGTCTAGGATTTCCCACGTAGCGCAGCATGTGCAAATCACAAGACTGAGCTCCCCAGACATATCTTAACTAAATAACATATGGACCCTTGCTTTTATTTTACCCTGACTCCTACTTGGGTCTAGCTGTTTTAACCTCTCTCGCCCGAAGTCTCGCTGTTTTACCCTCTCTCCCAACTTTAAGCTGAAGTCCCCGCCACTCTCTGTGTCCTTTTCAAACTGAAGATCCCGCCGCTCTCTGTGTCCTTTTCAAACTGAAGATCCCACCGCTCTGTGTGTCCTTTTCAAACTGAAATCCCCGCCGCTCTGTGTCCTTTTCAAACTGAAGTCCCCGCCGCTCTCTGTGTCCTTTTCAATCTGAAGTACCCACCGCTCTCTGTGTCCTTTTCAAACTGAAATCCCCGCCGCTCTCTGTGTCCTTTTCAAACTGAAGTCCTCATCACTATCCGAGCACTTTTCTCTTCTCCAGGCCAATGGTTTGTAATTGACAGCTCCAGGTTCAGTCTGGCCCAAAAGGCTGGGTTCTTGGTTGTATTGTTAGAAATAAACAAGGCAGAGTTTCTGTGACCACGTTATTCAGATTATTCATTAACATCAGAAAGATTTAATCAATCCAATATCAATTTCTTCTGATTGGCCCATTAACACTTGTAGAATTGCAATTCTTTTAAAATCTAATCAATGACGATTAGGTCATTCACTTTACACCATGAACACAAATAGCGACATCCTGACAATTGTGAAAGTGATAAGTGAACAGTCTGATCACATTCTTGCTGTGACCTACAGCTCAAGGGTTTAAATGACTTCCTCCTGTTCCTGTATTCCCAAAGTTCCTAAGATCAGTGCTGTATATACAGGTGATACCCTGTCGAACTGCCATCGATCTGATTCCTGGTCTTTAGACATAATTTAGGCTTTAGCTTTTACTTATATGGCTTAAAGAATTAATTTAGTAGGGGAGTGGGTCACATCACAGTGGGTCTTATCAGTAACAACAGTGTTTTCAAAGTCCTCCATGTATGATTAAGTCTTTTGGAGTTTGAATTGAAACGATGAGAGCAATGCAAAAGGCACCTGATGTCCCATTGAACCTACATTTTACATGTTGATATTTCATGTAAGGCTAATTTAACAATGCTATCTCTGTCCTTGTCTCATACTAATGGATCTCATGAGACAGCGGGTACAGTAGAGATGTAATATCATGTATTATTAGCAGTGTCGTTGATTTTGTGTCATCTTGCTATCACTACATAACACTCTGTGCTTTCACTGGTGTTCTGAGGATCACTTTCTGGGCATTTCTCCATGGAAACCATTAAAGGGTGATGATAATTGTTGCTATACATTCCTTTTTTATTATTATTCATTTGCAGGATGTGGGCTTCGCTGGCTGGGCCAGCATTTATTGCCCATCCCTAGTTGCCCTTGAGAAGGTGGTGGTGAGCTGCCTTCTTGAACCGCTGCAGTCCATGACCCTGGAGCAGGTCCAGAGGAGGTTCACGAGAATGATCCCAGGAATGAAAGGCTTAACATATGAGGAATGTTTGAGGACTCTGGGTCTATACTAGATGGAGTTTAGAAGGTTGAGGGGGCATCTGATTAAAACTTACAGAATACTGAAAGGCCTGGATAGAGTGGACGTGGGGAAGATGTTTCCATTAGTAGGAGAGACTAGGACGCAAGGGCACATCCTCAGGGTAAAGGGAAGACCTTTTAGAACAGAGATGAGGAGAAACTTCTTTAGCCAGAGAGTGGTGAATCTATGGAATTCATTGCCAAGAAGGCCAGGTCATTGAGTGTATTTAAGACTGAGATAGATAGGTTCATGATTGGTAAGGGGATCAAAGGTTACGGGGAGAAGGTGGGAGAATGGGGTTGAGAAACTTATCAGCCATGATTGAATGGCGGAGCAGACTTGATGGGCCGATTGGCCTAATTTCTGCTCCTATGTCTTATGGTCTTATGTGGTCTAGGTACACCCATCGTTAGGGAGGGAGTTCCAGGATTTTGACCCAGGACAGTGAAGGAACAGCGATATATTTTCAAGTCAGGAAGATGAGTGGCTTCCAGGTGGTGGTGTTCCCATCTATCTGCTGCCCTTGTCCTTCTAGATGGTAGTGGTCGTGGGTTTGGAAGGTGCTGTTGAAGGACTCTTGGTGAATTCCTGCAGTGCATCTTGTAGATGGTACACACTGCTGCTACTGTACGTCAGTGGTGGAGGGAGTGAATGTTTGTGGATGTGGTGCCAATCCAGTGGGCTGCTTTGTCCTGAATGGTGTCAAGCCTATCAAGTGTTGTGGGAGCTGCACTCATCTAGGCAAGTGGAGAGTATTCCATCACACTCCTGACTTGTGCCTTGTAGATGGTGGACAGGCTTTGGGGAGTCAGGGGGTGAGTTACTCATCACAGGATTCCTAGCCTCTGACCTGCTCTTGTAGCCATAGTATTTATATGGCTGGTCCTCTAGGTTTCTGGTCAATGGTAACCCCCAGGATGTTTATAGTGGGGGATTCAGTGATGGTAATGCCATTAAACATCAAGGGGTGATGGTTGGATCCTCTCTTGTTAGAAATGGTCATTGCATAGCACTTGTATGGTACAAATGTTACTTGCCACTTGTCAGCCCAAGCCCGGATAATGTCCAAGTCCTGCTGCTTTTGGACATGGACTGCTTCAGTATCTGAGGAGTCATGAATGGTACTGAACATCGTGCAATCATCGGCGAACATCCCCATTTCTGACCTTATCATGGAAGGAAGGTCATTGATGAAGCAGCTGAAGATAGTTGGGCCGAGGACACTACCCTGAGGAACTCCTGCAGTGATGTCCTGGAGCTGAGATGACTGACCTCCAACAACCACAACTTTCTTCCTTTGTGCTGGGTATGACTCGAATCAGCAGAGTGTTTTCCCCCTGATTCCCATTGACTCCAGTTTTGCCAGGGCTCCTTGATGGCACACTCAGTCAAATGCTGCCTTGATGTCAAGAGCAGTCACTCTCACCTCACCTCTTTTGTCCATGTTTGAACCAAGGCTGTAATGAGGTTTGGAGCTGAGTGGCCCTAGCGGAACCCAAACTGGGCGTCAGCTAAGCAAGTGCTGCTTGACAGCACTTTTGATGAAACCTTTCCATTACTTTACTGATGATCAAGAGTACACTGATGGGGCAGTAATTGGCCGGGTTAGATTTGTCCTGCTTTTTGTTTGCCTGAAAATACCTGAGCAATTTTCCACATAGCCAGGCAGGTGCCAGTGTTGTAGCTGTTTGGCTAGGGGCGCGGCAAGTTCTGGAGCACAAGTCTTCAGTACCATTGCCAGAATATTGCCAGGGCCCATAGCCTTTGCAGTATTCAGTGCCTTCAGCAGTCTCTTGATATCACAAGGAGTGAATTGAATTGGCTGAAGGCTGGTACCTGTGATGCTGGGAACCTCCAGAGGAGGCCGAGATGGATCATCCACTCGGCATTTCTGGCGCTTCAGCCTTACATTTTGCACCATGTATTTACCTTTTGCTTCCCTCCTTCAAGTTTGAATGATGTCAATGTTCAAAAGCATTAAGCAATGAGGAAATACTGCATTGAGTGATTGGAATTGTATTTCCTCATCTATTGAAGATTGAACAATGATTTTCCTGAAGTGTTGAAAATGTCTAAAGGAGTTTGAAGGGTTGATGGAAATTATTTTCGCTGCTGGTGGGGTGTGGGGGGATGGATGGTGGGGTGGTTATGAGTACAGCACAAGAGGGCATAACCTTAAAATTAGAGCTAGGTCAATCAGAGTGTAATGCACTTCTTCACCCAAAGCTTCACCTGTGACCTTTCACCCATCATAAGGTCAGGAGTGGGGATGTTCACTGCACAATGTTCAGCACCATTCGCGACTCCTCAGATGCTGAAGCAGTCCCTGTCCAAATGCAACAAGACCTGGACAATATCCAGGCTTGGGCTGACAAGCGGCAAGTAACATTCACGCCACACAAG
This sequence comes from Carcharodon carcharias, assembly GCF_017639515.1. Lineage (NCBI taxonomy): Eukaryota > Metazoa > Chordata > Chondrichthyes > Lamniformes > Lamnidae > Carcharodon > Carcharodon carcharias. The sequence continues at coordinate 16,062,321 of NC_054469.1, read as the reverse complement.
TGCCAGACCATGTCCATCTCCAACAAGAGAGAATCCAACCATCTCCCCTTGACAGTCAATTGCATTACCATCACTGAATTCCCCACCAGAAACTTCATTAGACCAGCCATGTAAATCCTTGGCTACAAGAGCAGGTCAGATGCTGGGAATCCTGCAGCGAGCAACTCACCTCCTGACTCCCCAAAGCCTGTCCACCATCTACAAAGCAGAAGTCAGGAGCGTGATGGAATGTTCCCCACTTGCCTGAATGAGTGCAGCTCCAAGAAGCTCGACACACTCCAGATCAAAGCAACTCAATTGATCAGCATCCCATGCATCATCTTATACGTTCACTCCCTCCACCATTGACACACAATGGCTGCAGTGTGTATCATTTACAAGATGCACTGCAGGAATTCACCAAGGCTCCATCAACAGCACCTTCCAAACCCAAAGCCACTACCATCTAGAAGAAGTCCAGAAGATGCATGGGAACATCACCACCCAGGTCAGGGGGAGAAATCATGAGCCCTGGTGCTTTTTCTGTTTCTGAGCCCTTTATTCCTCACCCCCACAATTTTAACCCTCCATCTCAATCATGCATAGTATTTTATCCTCTTTCAAGATTCACCAAACAATTCACCGAACAATCACAGGAGGTCCGAGTAAAATGATAACGCCCATTCGATTGTTGACATCTGGTTACAAATAGGATCTGAAATATATATAAAAACAAAAAAACTGCGGATGCTGGAAGTCCAAAACAAAAACAGAATTACCTGGAAAAACTCAGCAGGTCTGGCAGCATCGGCGGAGAAGAAAAGAGTTGACGTTTCGAGTCCTCATGACCCTTCGACAGAACTTGAGTTCGAGTCCAGGAAAGAGCTGAAATATAAGCTGGTTTAAGGTGTGTGTGTGGGGGGCGGAGAGATAGAGAGACAGAGAGGTGGAGGGGGTTGGTGTGGTTGTAGGGACAAACAAGCAGTGATAGAAGCAGATCATCAAAAGATGTCAACCACAATAGTACAATAGAACACATAGGTGTTAAAGTTAAAGTTGGTGATATTATCTAAACGAATGTGCTAATTAAGAATGGATGGTAGGGCACTCAAGGTATAGCTCTAGTGGGTTTTTTTTTATATTTTTTTTTATATAATGGAAATAGGTGGGAAAAGGAAAATCTTTATAATTTATTGGGAAAAAAAAAAGGAAGGGGGAAACAGAAAGGGGGTGGGGATGGGGGAGGGAGCTCACGACCTAAAGTTGTTGAATTCAATATTCAGTCCGGAAGGCTGTAAAGTCCCTAGTCGGAAGATGAGGTGTTGTTCCTCCAGTTTGCGTTGGGCTTCACTGGAACAATGCAGCAAGCCAAGGACAGACATGTGGGCAAGAGAGCAGGGTGGAGTGTTAAAATGGCAAGCGACAGGGAGGTTTGGGTCATTCTTGCGGACAGAGAATGACCCAAACCTCCCTGTCGCTTGCCATTTTAACACTCCACCCTGCTCTCTTGCCCACATGTCTGTCCTTGGCTTGCTGCATTGTTCCAGTGAAGCCCAACGCAAACTGGAGGAACAACACCTCATCTTCCGACTAGGGACTTTACAGCCTTCCGGACTGAATATTGAATTCAACAACTTTAGGTCGTGAGCTCCCTCCCCCATCCCCACCCCCTTTCTGTTTCCCCCTTCCTCTTTTTTTTCCCAATAAATTATAAAGATTTTCCTTTTCCCACCTATTTCCATTATATAAAAAAAAATATAAAAAAAAATAAAAAAAAAAATAAAAAAAAAACCCACTAGAGCTATACCTTGAGTGCCCTACCATCCATTCTTAATTAGCACATTCGTTTAGATAATATCACCAACTTTAACTTTAACACCTATGTGTTCTATTGTACTATTGTGGTTGACATCTTTTGATGATCTGCTTCTATCACTGCTTGTTTGTCCCTACAACCACACCAACCCCCTCCACCTCTCTGTCTCTCTATCTCTCCGCCCCCCACACACACACCTTAAACCAGCTTATATTTCAGCTCTTTCCTGGACTCGAACTCAAGTTCTGTCGAAGGGTCATGAGGACTCGAAACGTCAACTCTTTTCTTCTCCGCCGATGCTGCCAGACCTGCTGAGTTTTTCCAGGTAATTCTGTTTTTGTTCTGAAATATATATGCAGCATGTGCCATTAATGTTAAGAGCAGCAACAATACAGCATAGTGTTAGTTTTTGTGCACTCTATAGGTGATCCCACTGTGACTATTAAACAAACCAGAGTACCAATTTTACTTTTACAGCATTGTGTAATATTGATAATTTGAGAGAAAACTATCCAGTTAGTTATCAGCTCCTGACTTCATTACATCCTTGGTTCAAACACGGACAAAATAGCTGAACCCCACAGTTGAGGTGAGAGTGACTGCCCTTGACATCATTTGAACTAAGTGTGGCATCAAGGAGCCCTAGCAAAAGTGAAGTCAATGGGAATCAGGGGGTAAACTCTCTGCTGATTCGAGTCATACCCAGCACAAAGGAAGATGGTTGTGGTTGTTGGAGGTCAGTCATCTCAGCTCCAGGACATCACTGCAGGAGTTCCTCAGAATTGTGTCCTCGGCCCAACCATCTTCAGCTGCTTCATCAATGACCTTCCTTCCATCAAAAGGTCAGAAGTGGGGATGTTCGCTGATGATTGCACAATGTTCAGCACCATTCGTGACTCCTCAGATACTGAAGCAGCCCATGTCCAAATGCAGCAAGACCTGGGCAATATCCAGGCTTGGGCTGACAAGTGGCAAGTAACATTTGCGCCACACAAGTGCCAGGCAATGACCATCTCCAACAAGAGAGAATCTAACCATCTCCCCTTGATGTTCAATGGCATTACCATCACTGAATCCCCCACTATCAACATACTGGGGGTTATCATTGACCAGAAACTGAACTGGACTAGCCATATAAATACCGTGGTTACATGATCAGGTCAGAGGCTAGGAATCCTGCAGCAAGTAACTCACCTCCTGACTCCCCAAAGCCTGTCCACCATCCACAAGGCACAAGTCAGGAGTGTGATGGAATACTTTCCCCACTTGCCTGGATGAGTACAGCTCCCACAACACTCAAAAGGCTTGACACCATCCAGGACAAAGCAGCCCGCTTGATTGGCACCACATCCACAAACATTCACTCCCTCCACCACCAACACACAGTAGCAGCAGTGTGTACCATCTACAAGATGCACTGCAGGAACTCACCAAGGCTCCTTCAACAGCACCTTCCAAACCCATGACTACCACTACCTAAAAGGACAAGACCAGCAACACATGGGAACACCGCCACATGGAATTTCCCCTCCAAGCCACTCACTATCCTGACTTGGAAATATATCGCCGTTCCTTCACTGTCACTGGGTCAAAATCCTGGAACTCCCTCCCTAACAGCACTGTGGGTGTACCTACACCACAGGGGTTCAAGAAGGCAGCTCACCCCCACCTTCTCAAGGGCAATTAGGGATGGGCAATAAATGCTGGCCCAGCCAGCGATGCCCAGATCCTATGAATGAAAAAAAATATTATAACACTGTGCAGATGAGCCCTCAGGTGTCTTTGTGTGACGCAACTGTTGAGAGGCCAGAGGGCAAAGACTGATGGCTCACAACTGTATCTGTGTTTTCATGATCAGTGAGTCTGAAGGCTTTGCTGATGCTGCCTTTCAATATCTACTATGCAACACAACTTTATCACAATATTTCAATACCTCAAAAATTCGTTAAAATCACCAAGATAGAGTGGGATAACAGGTAAGTAGACAAAAGGTCAATATTAAAGTCAACGGAAAAGACTCTTGAGAATCCTGTGCGATGTGAAACAGGTTATTATTCACTATGAGCCCATTATGCACTCCTACCCTGGCCATCCCACCCCACAAAGCCTGCTCACTGTAAACTTTCATTAATAACAAAATAAACTGAACTCCAGTCATGGTTCCACCCTCTATTCGCAAGATAATTATGGAAGACAAAGGCCACCAGACCCAGCTCATCTCATCCATCTCAGAATGACAAACAACCATACGTATTAGGAACAGGGGGATGCCATTCGGCCCCTCGAGCCTACCCAACTATTTGATAACATTGCCTACATGATACAAGTGACTACAACTCAAAAGCATTTAATTGGCTGTAAAGTGTTTATTTACATTGTGAAAGGTGCTATATAAATGTAGGTTTTGTCTTTCTTTCATTTGCACTGGAGTAGGCAGAGTGACTGTAACCATGGTGACATTGGAGGCCCAATGCTGATTCTCTAAGGGTGATGAATCGCAGAGCGATCGACTGATGTTAGCAAAGTGACTACAATGAAATCATTAAATTTACAAAACAATTCCAAAACTGTAGCTAACCTCACCACAATCTCCTTTATAATCCTCCCTAACCTCCCCACAATCTCCTCTATAACCCTCCCTAACCTCACCACAACCTCCTTTATAATCCTCCCTAACCTCACCACAATCTCCTCTATAATCCTCCCTAACCTCCCCACAATCTCCTCTATAACCCTCCCTAACCTCCCCACAATCTCCTCTATAACCCTCCCTAACCTCACCACAATCTCCTCTTTAACCCTCCCTAACCTCCCCAAAATCTCCTCTATAACCCTCCCTAACCACCCCACAATCTCCTTTATAACCCTCCCGAACCTCACCACAATCTCCTCTATAACCCTCCAGAACCTTACCACAATCTCCTCTATAACCCTCCCGAACCTCACCACAATCTCCTCTATAACCCTCCCTAACATCACCACAATCTCCTTTATAACCCTTTCTAACCTCTGCTCCAAAGAGCGCCCAAACGCCCCAACTCCCCTCCAACCTCCCCTGGAACTAACCACACAACTTTCCCCCCTCCAAACACCTCAAGCCTCCTCCCACTTACCCCGCCACAGACACACACCCCCCACACCAACC